>NW_024737950.1:0-245000 GCF_018991925.1 Homarus americanus | reverse complement strand
GATCCTCTACCTAGGGAATTTCAACATACATCACAGAGAGTGGCTTGGCTCTGCAAGGGATGACCCAAGTGGAGCTGAGGCACTCCCTTTATCCTTACTTAATGATCTGGAACAAATAATTAAACACCCTGAATGTGTTCCGGATTAACACGTCCAACTTGCTAACATTCTTTTGATCTTTGTTTTACCTCTAACCTTTCACACTATTCATACTTCAATTCCAACCCCTTAAGGTCTTCTGATTACAATCTTATTTATATTAAATCAAACTGGGCACAACCACACCCTCACACACCCCTCAATATACCAACTATGGCACTATCGATGGGTACACTGGTGATACATCTGTAATAACTTATGCATTCCTTTTCTGACCTGATAACTCTATAGCCACTCTCTCTGGCACATTATTTTCCTCTAACTCCACCTGAGACGATTTCAACTCTACTCCTCCTAACCCTGCTTGTCCTTCTAAACCTATGCATTTTCTTATAATCTCCAATCGTAGGGTTGTTGGTGTGTTATCTAATCTGGATGTGAGTAAGGCGCATGGACCAGACAGAATACCCCCTTGTGTTTTGAGTGTGTGTGCTGAAGTTCTGGCCCTTGTGCTTGCTCGCCTCTTTTGCCTTTGCCTCAAAACCCAAACTTTTCCTCCTTCTTTGAAAGGATGACCATTCTAATCCCTCTTAACTATTGCCCCACTGACCTAACTTCATCCCTCTCTAAGATTTTGGAACTATCCTAAACTCCCATTTTGTCGGATCACCAGTATGGTTTCTGCCAGGTGAGATCTACTGATGATCTTATCTTTAGTCATCCACTCTTATTGATTATGGGGAAACTCGTCATGGCCCTCAACATCTCCAAAGCATTTGACAGGGTATGACAAGTCATTGCTTTCTAAACTTCCTTCTTATGGTTTCTCACCTCCACTCTGTTCTCTCGTCTATAGCTTCCATGAGAACCGATCCATGGCATAGTCGGGGTTTCAATCTCTTGCTCTTTCTTTACCAATACAGTGATCCCTCGGTTAACGAGCGCCTCGATTAATGAATTACCTTCCATAAGATTCTTCACTTCGGTTAACGAGAAAACCCTCGGTTAACGAATTCCTTACAAATTTTTCCCAACATGTTTTCGCCTGCATTTGACTGTCCACCAGCTGTAGTATTAGTCTACCAATACAGTAATCGGTTTTAGGGCTTAATTTCCTTACCATTTTAGTAAATATCAAGAAGGTTGTACTATTCAATAATTTTAATAGTGTTATATTAAATTTTTTAGTCATTTTAACAATTATTGAACATAATTGAAGTGCAGGAAACTAGTTTTTTGTGCACCAAACAGCCACTCAACACACCAAGCTTGGCGTCAGTTTGTTTACGAGTTCAGAGGAAGGAACATCTTGTTTGAGACTTCAACATAAATGCTTTTTTCTGTGTTTCCAGTCAAATTATTAGTCATTTTGAAATATATTTTACATATTGATAAAATATAGCGCAGTACAGATTAAAAGAAAATAATCTTGAATTACACCAAGTGAACTAAAATTTTATGGGTGAAATGGCAGCATGGGGTGACTTCTCTTCCACCCCAATGTCTTCTCTTCTCCCTTCTCTTCCACCCCCATTCTAATTCCCATCATCATCATCATCAACCAGGAGCCTTCTACATGCACACCTCAAAGTAAGTGTACTTTACTGCATTTATTTTTAGTTTGTATGTAATTTTCGGTGAGCAGGAACCAATTACCCAAAACCCATTGAAACAATGGTTTCGGTTAACAAGCAACCTTCTGGAACGAATTGTGCTCGTTAACCGAGGGACCACTGTAGTGGTGTTCCACAGGGTTCTGTTCTTTCACCTACTCTCTTCCTCCATTTTATCAATGATTTACTTCACACTACAGCACTACTAATTCTATCCATTCCTATACTAATGATTCTACTCTTTACTCTTCTTCTCATTTTTCCCTTTTCCCCTTAACTCTCAAACTAGATCCGTTTCGAGAGCTGATATAGCTTCTTCCACCAATGCAGATCTGTGCATCATCTCCAAATGGGGAGGTAGAAATTTGGCCATATTCAATACTGCAGTAAGAAAACACAGTACATATTTACCAATTATACTTTCCATAATAGAAGATCTCCCACCCATCATATTTAAGGATGCAACAATTTTGCCAAATTCTAAAAGAGATATGCTGGGCCTCACCATTTCCTCTAAAATGTTATGGAAGCTACACATATACAACAAAGCTAGAGGCTGCCTCCCAAAAGTTGGGAATGTACAGATGCCGTAGCTACTTAACTCTTGAGCAGTTGCTTCAAGTATATAAGGGATTCATTCGTCCTAACTTGGAGTACTGCTCTCATATCTGGGGTGACTCTTCTTCTGTCCAACTGTTAGATAGGGTGGAATCAAAGGCATTTCGTCTTATTAACTCTCCTCCTTTAGTTGACAATCTTTCTTTCCTTTCTCTTCTCTGCAACGTTGCTTCACTCACTCTCTTTTACAGGTACTTTAACGGGCAATGTTCGGTGGATCTGGCATCCTGTGTACCACCGGCAAGGCCGTGGGCTCGTAACACTCGTCTTGCCCGCAGTTCCCACCGTTTCTCTGTGGATGTCGGTCACACTAGAATAACCCACTATAGTGCATCCTTCTTTCCTCACACAGCCAAACTGTGGAATGCTCTGCCTTCTTGTGTTTCCACACTCATACAATCTGTCTCACTTTAAAAAGCTGGTTTTGCGGCATCTTCGCGGTGTAGATTAATATAGCATTTTCCTTTTCTATTTTTAATTTCCTTCTATTCTTATTTTTTCGCCCCCTAGGATGTGTTGTGGGTCGTTGACCTGTGCCCGGGTGGGCTAATCCCTGGAAAAAAAAAGGTCGACCCTGGAGCCACAACCTTCCCGACCTGTGGTGTACTGCGCACATCATTGTCATTCCTAAAAACCACCTTTAATTCATATTACGCTATATAACATTCAAATCCACCGCACTTGTAGAATCTCAGAGAACGGGAAACATTGATAAAGGATAACTCACCTACTCAATGTTACTGAATCATTTGTTGAATTGTACCCAGGTACGGTTATATAATATTAATTGTATGTATTCATAGCATTAAGGAGAACTCAAGGTATCTATAGGATGGTTGTTAGAGTCCAATTTATCCAGGCTAGTGTACTATCCGGGCTAAGTGTAGATCGTAGTTTGAAGGTCACACTATTTACGTCTGTGAATGTTTAGTGAACATAACTTCCGCAGATATCAGATGAAAATACATGAGAACAATGATCTGGAAAAAGGATAAAGGTATCAGAACTATGTGAAGTGTTGGAAGTGATCCAGAAACTATGCTTCAAAGAGAACATCATGTATACCCACGCCATGAAAATACGATGCTAGGCTTTGTTTGGGTTGGCACCTAGGCCGCCTCGGGTGTGCAGTGTTGATATTATAACCCAATGAATTTACCCAGAAACTAGCAAACCAGACCCTTACCTTAGTGTGTAATTTAGGATTAAGATAAGTATTTATAAAGCATGAGGTTACAATAGATAGGAAAATGGAGATGTGAGAACCATAAGAAATCAAAGTAAAAATTAAAGATTGGAAACAGTAGGCCTACGCGGTGAGAAGCGGCAGGGCACTGCAATTGTGTGTAAATGAGGCAGAAAGTCAGATCAGCAACCTGGGACTTGGTCACAATTTTCGTGATGCCATATGGTAGCAGGGTCTACCATTAGACAACACATTATGGTTCCAATATCTTCCCAGGCAGTAGTACCTCCCTGTTTGATAGCTGCCTACTACCTATAGTAATAGTATCTAAACAAGTAGACCTGTTGTACTGTAGTAATAGTTAGTGTAGTGTACTAAGTAATTAATCTTAATTGTTGTTTCTACACTGCAACAACTAAAAAAATACATTTAACATTTCTTTCTAAATAAAAGAAGGAAGATTCACGTTGTTTAGTGGTGCAAAATTGCCGAACTACTTAGCAAACTAAAAAAAAAATCATTGTCATATCTAAGCTAAGTATGATTCTTAAATAATAAAATAATAAAAAATAGAAAACAATTACTGTACAGTATATGATCTTTCAATGTATGGGTGGTTTTAATTTTTTTTTCAAGCTTTCACGGTTAGGGTAAAATTTTCAAGATATTGCAACAAATTTCAAGCAGTGACCCCACTGGTCACTGTCTGGTCATAGCCCCAACACACAAACAAGCACCCAAGCAATTCAACAATCAAGCTCTGATACTTCCATTTCTCAGTATGGACTGGGAAAGGATATTGTGTTTAGTTTAATAAATTTATAAAACAATTTATCCAATGAAGTTTTATATTATTTGGCATCATGTTACACATTAACAGACAATAGGAATACTACAAGGGTAGACCCGAGCCGGTGGAGACCTTGTGGCATCCATGCCGGATAAGCTACAGGCCTCTCATCAAAAAGTCTGGATTGACTACCGAAGAATTAATTTTCGTGACATGTGTTTTGCAAAATTTTTATAATCTAAAGAATAGATTGTTTGAATCATTGCTTTACCTTTTTGTTAATATTTACAAAGATATTGAGTAAATATAACATTAGCACGGCAACATTTATGGTTACCTATATAACTAATAATAAAATATGGTCATGCTGCTTTTACCTAATTTTTCCATCCTACCTTAATCAATGGTGCTGTGACCTACTTCTAGTTGTGACACTTTCATACTAATAATGTCGCTCATGTCAGCAATACTCCCATCATGTCATCCATTATAGGGATCAAACCAAGTTACCATTGTCACAGAGGGTAATAAAGCATTCTCTTATGAACCATATCACATTCATGCTTAGTATTCTGGCTACCATTGTTAGGGACAACACAGCTTGGAGGATATTATCGTTGCAAACCCCCATCCAACAAACATGCTCTCTCCACTGTATCTTCTATCTTGTAACATATAGATCATGATTATCTAATAATGATCTTACCTATTATGTAAAATGTAAAACTTGATTGGGCAAATTGTCTCGTAAATTTATTAAAGAAAACAATGACATCCTTTCCCAGTCCTTACTGCGAAATGGAAGTATCAGCCCTGAATGTAACTGCTTGGGTGTTTGTTTGTGTAGTGGGGATGATGGAAGGACAGCTACCTGCTGACCGGTAAGGATGGGGGTGGACTTTACACCCTCCACCTTGACTGTATCAAGAACTTTGATCTGGGACTGTACTTTAAGGGGCAATGTTTAGTGGATTTCACATTCTGTGTATCGCCGGCAAGGCAGTAAGGCCGTAACACTCATCTTGCCCACGGTGCCCACTGTTTTTGTGTGGATGTTGGGCACACGCGAGTAACTCATTAAAGTAGTTCCTTCTTTCCTCACGCAGCCAAATTGTGGAATGGTTTGCCTGCCTCCTTCTGTGTTTCCAACATCGTACAATCTGTCTCGCTTCAAATAGCTGGTCTTCTTGCATCTTTGTGGTGTTGGTTAACATATTCTTTATCTCCCTGATTTTTTGGGTGTGTGTTTTAACCTCCCCCCCCCCATCCCTGCCTCTCCCGGGCACTATTGTAGGTCAATGACCCGTGCTCGGGTGGGCTATTCCCCATAAAAAAAAAAATAATAAATAAATAAAATTAAATTAAAAATAATAATAATAATAATAATACTCAGCTCATCCTGCTAACTTTTGCTGGCTCATAAAGAAATGTTGATTCCATTTATTTTTTCACCTTATGATAACTTATATATACATTCTACATATATATCTGTATATATATATTTTTGCACATGTGTGTGCATGTCACTGAATAAAAAATATGAAGAAAGTTATGTTTATCTACCCCAAAATTACTAGTTGAAAAATAACCATAACTCTTACCTCAGCCTGGTAGGGAGAGTGCTAGGGGATGTGGCCGCCCCAGCTGATTCCTGGGGGTGCACGATTTGAATTATTGCCGGGACCTAAATTCTTTTATGTTGGGGAAGATTTCATAACACGAAAAAGAGGTGGTAATTAAGGAAATTCATGTAAGCGAATTTTTGTACGTATTTCGAACGTTCATATAGAGAGGGATACCTGTACTCTAATGTGGCTTAGATATAAAGAAAATATAATATAAAACTATAAAACAAGAAAAATGATGAGCAGGAGTGTGTATGTGTGAAAAGTGAATGTATGTCTTGAGGCAGTGAGCTGTAACTGTGGTCAGCCGCACTCTCCCTCCCCCTACATGAAAATCCTCTCACAAACAATCAGAAACAAGACAACAAAATGTATTAAAAATGTGAGTCTACCCTCAAGTCAACTCTGTGCTTTGTTATTAAAATTAACTTGAGGGCAGACTCTCACATTTTTAATACATTTTGTTGTCTTGTTTCTGATTATTTGTGAGAGGATTTTCCCATTATTATTTTGTATGTGTCAACACACACATATACAATACAGGTAAAAGAAATAATTGTCCTTGGGGCAAACACGAAAAGGAAATATAATTTTTTTTTTTGCACACGAGTAAAAATGTACCACCCCCCCTTCCCGGTCAGCAAATGTTATTTGCGGATTTGACGATTCACGGCCATTTTGAGAACCTAACCCCCGATAATTTTAAGGGCATGCTGTACTGTACACATCACATTAGAGTATTGTAATGATAATTCCATAACTTTTATACAGTAGTTTCATTTCATATAACAATGGCAACAAACCATCTCCATGGATATTACTCATCATTATCACTTATTTACATATAATTTCATTAGGGTTTACAGGAACACATCTTTAAATGAGGAGTACCTCAGTTACCGGTACCTGAACTGAGACAATGTTCAACATGCCCCTCTTCTCTTAGAGGTCTTACCTGAACTGAGACAATGTTCAACATGCCCCTCTTCTCTTAGAGGTCTTACCTGAACTGAGACATCTTCAACATGCCCCTCTTCTCTTAGAGGTCTTACCTGAACTGAGACATCTTCAACACAACTGTCATCTCGTAAATTCCATTTCTTCAGAATGTCCTGACAAAGGTCATCAATTCCATTCTCCTGAAACAGTACCAATAAATTTATGTTTTCAAATAATGATTCATTAACATCTAGGGGGCATATCGCCTGAGTCCCAATATACAGGTAAGGGACATACATTATAACCATGCTGTGCAGATTAGCCATGTCTGGATTAGGGGCCAGGAAAGTGATTTGCCCAGCAGACAAGCTAATATTTTAAAAGGAAAATACTGTACAGTACCTAGACAGGAGTTTGTCAGGTGATGCGTGACCCCCACCTCACCGCACATGTTTTAACCAGGGACCACTTGTTAGTGTATAAGGATTAGTGACCTATGTGATGTTGCAAGACTTATTGCTACAAGGGTTTTCCAGATACAGTACTGTATTGTAAACAATGATGATGATGATAAACCCTGTGAGGTCTGGTGAGTAATAGGCCCACGGTTGGAAAAAATCATGATTTTTTTTAAAAAATAAAAAAAGTCGATTTATTTGATTTAAATCAGATTTTTTTATTTAAATCGATTTTTTTATTTTTTTACTAATTGCATTAAAATAGAATTTTTAAACCATAAAACAGTATTTTTCAACCAAAGCTTATTCAGGATAATAAACAGAAAATTGGCATCAAGATATTTATGCAGTAGATGTACCAATGGAATTTAACACAATAATATTCTTTTTGTAAAATAAAAGAAAACTGGTAACATATGTTACATTTGAGTGCACAAATCCAAACGTAATAATGAAATTTAACATAAATGCTCTTATAGGATTACAGTGTTTAAAAAATTAATAACTTAACTTCTTCAAGTCAACAGAATAATATTCTCATTTTGTAAAAAAAATAATACTGGTAACAAGTTTATTTTCTTACATTTGTAGGATTATAGTGTATTAAGAATTAACGGTAATAACTTCAAGTCAACACAATATTCTCATTCTGTAAACAACAAAAATAGTTCAAAACATTTAAATTAGCTTAGTTGAACATTGAAATGCTTATGTACTGTGACAAGCTTAGATGCCTTTTCCTGTCCTAGGCGATTTCTTACCTTTGAGTGTACAAATCCATATGTGGAAAAAATTCTCTCAACCCCTGCTGATGATGCAACAGCTGTAAATAATTGCCTAGGAACATCCATTACATTTTCTGTCATATCATTGGCAAAATACTGCCACCACGCAAGGGGTGAGAGATTTTACAACATCTTTACCAAAATAGACCTCTTTAAATGGTGCGCTTTTTCTATGGAAGGACATTAATATTGAAAGGAAATGTGGAAGAGACTCGCACACATACTGTTCTGCAATGTCTCGCTGCTCAGGAGTTAGATGTCTGCCCTGATACCTTGGATCTATCACATTAGCTAGAAAATGGGCAGGTGTCAATGCTACTTTGATTCTTTTTTCAAAATTATCCATATCCTTCTTCTCTGTTAAATACTCCTTAATATCAGTTTTCAGTTTTACCCAGATTTCTACAGCATCACTTAATCGGGTATGTTCTCTCTGGACACAGTCCAATGCCACAGCAATAGGCTTAAGTCTCTCTAAATAGTCTTCTGCAGTTCTTTTTAATGCCTTATCATTAACTTTCCTTTCAATTTTCTTATCAATGTCTTCACTATTTTCTTTGCACACTTTGACAAGGGTCTCCCAGTTCTTTAAATAAGATTCAATAGAATCTGTCACTGTGTTCCATCGTGTGTCTGATGGCATTACTAGCATTGTTCCTCCTGCTCTTCTATACAAAGATCCTGGGATGTGATGATTTCTGAATTTCAATAGTATTTATTATCTTAGGTAACAATATATTTCATGTAAATATATACTGTACATTAATAATGAGACCTTATGATATGATCAAAGTTTCGCAAAACTGGAGAGAACAGACTATAGTACAGTACATAATTATGTAAATCCAAATAATGTTATTAGCCTGCTGCATTGCATATACTTTTCAATCATGTAGAATAAAAAGAGAAAACATTTATTAGTAAAAACATAATTTTGATTTAAATCATGATTTTTTTTACTCTGATTTAAATCCATTTAAGTCATGTGATTAAAATCATAACAACCCTGGTACTAATAGCTTGTTCCATGGTTGCGACAATCATGTTTATTGTCCTATTCATGAACTTTGCTAAGCTTTGGACTATTATGAGCCTAAGAATGTACAGCTTAGAGTCTGTTCTTGAAAGTAATTATTAAAACCCTCTTAATGTGGACTAATTGGGGGGGGGGAATAAGTCCAAATTAAGCAAATTTCCGAAGGGGTTTATTGTATTAGCCCGTCTAATAGACAATAGTACAGTACTGTGCTTATATAAATATGGGCTATATACATTAGGTTTATATAATTACATCACCCACAGTAGTTTTTCATGAGCGGTGAGCTATCATGCTCAGACCATGTGATAGGTATTTTCCACTCTCAAGTCGTGTCTCTAAAGATGCTAGGTCAGCTATTAGAAGCCGGCTCTCCGTCAGTTATCCCTCACCCCTCACGATAGATGGACGTGTGACAAAGCTTATTATTGATAAGTTCCGTCCATCACTAACACTCACAGCTCATAGTGTTAATTACGGTGATATCCTAGTTGACTGTGCATAGTTTATTCTTCTAAATAAATGGAGAAAAGACCATTTGGGTTTTGCAAACTTAACCCATAAACTTTTCAAATGTGACTACGAAGTTACCTCTCATCAACAAAGCTCAGGTAACCGGAAGTACAGGTAGTACCATTATTTAATCCGGAAAAAGTTTGAATCAACAGAAAAATCCCGATTGCCATCTGGTGCTCACGAATGCCAGCCCCAACCACTTTGTTTAGAAGCCAGTCATGCTGTTATAGCCCTTGTGTGAGCATCTCTTAACTCCAGTGGACTATTTGTGACTTTGTGGACTAATTACCCTGGCTTTCAAATGCAAGACACTTCAAAAGGAAGTCAGAAGAGTGCCAGAAAAGTGTATAGCTTGAAGGACAAGCTAACAGTTTTGGAAGATCATGATTAATGTTTCTGCAAAAGTTTTGAAGAAATATGGCTTGGAAAAATCAACCATCAACAGCATCACCAACTTTGGTAAATACTGTATGTCCATAAGTACAAGAATTATATATATTATACTAAAGGTTAAAAATTCATGTGATCAAATTTTTTTTTTTTTTTGCCACCACATGGGTAGATCAGGACTATTTCATGTTAATCCAGATTAACAGAAATTAGTCTGGAGTGGTTTGCTAGAATGGATAAAGCAGAAATTCAGATAAAATTGTGTTAATAAATACGTATGAGAAGGTTTACCACAATTACCTTGTATCACTTTTTATTTATTTATATTTTACATTTATATTATAAGTACCCTGTATTGTATACCGGAATATATATTTTTACAGTAGAGTTGATATACTGTACAGTAATCTGATAAGTGAAGGAAGCAATACAACTTGGGTTGTGTTAGGGTGAAACAAGGAGACAGACAAAGTCAGGGTAATGGCCTGCCAGCAAATATACAGTACATATACAGTAATTATTGCAATGGTAATTTCTATCTATGTGATCTGGTACCAAGGAAAGCAACTTTGTTGCAGCGTCATGGAGTAATTTAAATTTTTTGTGGACGTGAGAATAGGCTTGGACTGAGCAGGTTGGTTGTAAACAAGCAGATGACACGCAGTGACTCGGTAGATCTTTCGGATGAGTATTTACAGTAAACAAAATACTATTACAGTAATTTAAATAAAAAGTTGTTGCCTCTATTAAAATAATGGCTAATATTTGGGTCTTGACTGTTGCTAGTTTGATGGACAATTTTGGTCTTATTTTGCTCATTATTTGTTGCTTAATGCAATAAGATAATCTATTTTTTGTGGAAATGGTAAAAACATGTGGGTTTTTTTTCAACTTCTGAGTTGAGAAGTTTTTGTCAGCAGGGAGCGTTATTGTCCCAGCCCCTCTAAACTATCGATCATTCTCTGCACCAGCCACTCTGTGACTTCACTGCATGACGAACATATGACTAAGGTTAGGTTAGGATTGGTAAGGTTATGATTTGTTGTTTTTAAACGGAAAACGGTTGTAGTAAGGTAATAAACTTTTTTTTTGCTTCGTGATTTATCAAATCAAAGTTTAATTTTTTTTAGCGTTTCCACAAAAAATTACTACTCCATTGCATTAAGAATCGAATACTGAATTGAGCAAAATGAGACAAAATTGTCCGCTAAACTCGCAACAGTCAAGATTCAAATAATTACTATGATAAGAACATCTGTGGAAAAAATGTAACAAAATCGAACAACTCCTTTTGGTGGTAGCTGTTTCCTAAAATTAATGTTTTTTTTTTTGTTTTTTTACAAGACAACCAACGAACCTAAAACAACAGGTTAAGTTACGTTATGTTAAGTTATTAGGTTAGGTTGGATTTGTTAGGTTAGGTTAGTTTTGGTGCTTTTTGTTTGTTGAGCAATGTGTTGCTCAACAAAAAATCCAAGGTTGTCCACTTGCAAAATTTTACCAAATTACCGTTCCCTTTGGTGAATACTGTCTCCTCCACCTTTATTGTTTCTTCAAGTTGCTGCTGAGGTTGGACCAGGAATCACTTGGAATAAAATCTTTAAATTTTTAGCAAATACGGTAATTTTTCGTTAACCAATCATAACCTTTTTTCACATGAAAAATATATTTTTTTGCTAGTTTTCTTGCTGTTTTAGATGATTCTGACATTTATCTTTCCTTAGGTAGGTTGGTTAGTTGGTTTCTTTGGTATGAGAACAGGTTATTTTTGGTGTTTTACTCAAATCTGATCTTATTTTTTTTGTGCAAATTAGCATATTTTGCAAAAAAAAAAATAATTTTAACAGAAACCAATAATTTGCAAAAAAATGGAGGTCAGATTTGAGTAAAACACACCAAAAATAACCTATTCTCATACCAAAGAAACCAACTAACCAACCTACCTAAGCAAAAAAGTGATTTGCCCCAAAGATAAATGTCAGAATCATCTAAAACAGCAAGAAAACTAGCAAAAAAATATATTTTTGCTCAATACAGAATAAAAAGGTGAAGGGTGACTAAAGAAAAATGACCGCATACACCTGTAGCTCTAATGGTGTTTTACTTGTCATCCCATTTATTGACCATTATGTCAAGAGTTCTAGAAGTAGGGGTTCCATGACAAAACCCCATTTATCAACACTAATCTAACCTAACCTAACCTAAACATAAAAGCGTTTTATTTTATATTTTATATGAGACTGGTTTTGTCCGTTGGGGTTTTGTCCGGTCACCAGAAGTAGGTGTCACTCTATTTGTTGGCCGCCAGCTAATAAAAGGATTCTTTCTTACCTTTAATATCACCAGGCATATTGAATCCGTTATAAGCAAATCAAAATGACATTCACCTTGATGACTACCCCGTATATGTACTAATAATAACCATAAATCAAACAAGGATGGAATTGTACTTATGCCGAGCTGGACAATCATCTAACACTTACCGTTATTTCAGTCAAGATCCCCTGTAAGGCTTCAAGTTTCTCCTCTGCATTTTCGTCTCCTTCTAATATACCTTTTATATAGGGACTAAATACCTCGTCATCTGTGTTTAGTGCCACTAGAGTAAATTTCAACCAGTCGTCAAAGTCGCATGCTAGAGCCTCGGCCATGTTTTGTTGTGGTCTCAGCCAAGTTGTGGGTTGCGAGCTAAACTTATTCTACAACACTGAAAGACAAACTATTTTGAAATTAACTATGAATGTTTTTCTCTTTAAGTATATTAATTCGAGTATTAATACATGTAAAAGGTATTATTAATTTTTTTTGTGATTCCAGCTTACTAGCCGTTCGGGTGGTTGGTCTATCCAGTGCTTGTTCCTCTTATCCTATACGTTACTGTAGTAGTAAATAAGATGTGAGCTACTACATAATTATTAACTCGATAATTATTTTTTTTAAAGCAAGAGAATATAAACTAACCGACAAGTCGATATAGCTTGTTACGAAACTTATGACCCTCCTTTCACCGTTTACCCCAGCTTTCCACTGTTAGGGGGAAAAACAGAAAGTGTTTATTTTCTCTACTTGTATTATTACATTTTATTGTCTTATTATTATATATATATATATATATATATATCTGTGTAAGAAGAGGAGTTTTATCGTCTGGAATAGTACAATAGCATGGTGGTAATAAGAACATCTCATAATGTTACCACGGTTATCACTTCAGTATTTATTAATTTTATTTATTTATTTTATACATAAATTACACTGGAACTGAAAAACATAAGTAGAATGGGGGAGCGGTACAACATGGGTTATACAGTAATAAGAGACAACGTCCACATCATAACCTCGAACCTTGCACAGCTACAGGACTTCCAAAGACAAAATCGCCCAGTCGTTTTACACTGGATTCCCAGTCATGTAGGGATTGAGGGAAACGACATGGCAGACGAAGCAGCCAAGGCAGCCACACGTTCTAGAAGCGTACACATTCAAGGTCCAGCAAGCGTGCAACAGATCAAGAATCACCTCAGAAAGACTACCAAGCTCCACATCCAAAAGAGCTTCCTTCACGCATTCAACGCTGGTTCCCAATCAGCCAAATGGTACCTGGCGGCTACAAAAGGGGAACCACCTTTCACGGACAAGAAAACACCAAGACAAACCCAAGTTAGCCTTCATCGACTACGACTAGGGTACAAGTGCACCTGGCAGACGATCGGAAATGTCATCAGGGAATGCACCTACTGTCAGGAGCCAGCGGCCAACCCACTGGAACACTATCTCCTCGACTCCGAAGTTACACAAAGTTTCCGAAACAGAATTCGAAACTTCAAGAACACACAACACCAGCGGCCACTCTAACCCGAAAGGCCCAAACAAACCACATTCACCACCTACTCCGGGTCATCACACGATACCCACCACCCAGATAGCTCAGGAAGTATCCTCTCCCAGCAAGTGCGGACCCCAGTTCGGGGGGCGCGCCTCTCCTGAACTGACCACGTCCAAGAGTGGGGGTTGGTGGTAAGCGTTCACTGACTGAGGGTCCGCTCACACTTGCAAACCTGCAGTATCCTTTCATATCCGGTCTGGTTGCTCCAAGAGCTCCAGCCGGAACCACCAAACGGGCCGCCTACAGGCAAAGGCCGTGTCGGAGAACGCCATTGTGAGTTTCTCTTCTTACCTCCATCCTTAGTGCGGGATCTCCTCGTGTACGTATGTATGTGAGCCTATCAAAGAGAAGAAAGACAAACAGAAATTTGACAACTGGCCACATACAGTACGCTACAGCTTATTACTTTAGTTTCTATATTTTACTTTTTTTCCCTATTGTTTCTCTCTTTCAGTGTCATTATTTTTTTGGTATATCTTCCTCTTACTTTTAATTTATATCATGGCTTAGTTATATTCTATTCAATGGATTAACCTGGAAAAAACCATATCATTCTTTAACAACACCTATTAAAATACATATTATACTCACAAGGGTAGACTGCCACCACCCACGCTTTTATTAGAATATAACTTATATCTTTTAACTGTTAGGTAGCGTGGTAGGCACGTGAGTTACAGAAGTTATTTTCTGAGAAGCAATTATTAGAAGGAAAGAAGTGGTGATACCAACATTTCTTAACATCAAAGTGAGTAAGATGGCAATGGACGAGTTGACGGTTCTGGGTAAACACAAGAAATACACTCTGCCACGTTCGTAGATTAATACGGTATATATAATTTGTAATAAAAGTTTAAAGTCCTGCTATAATAGTCGAGATAAGTTTGCACTTACCCTGCAGATGACGCACGGATGGAAATACTAGTCAATTGAGAAGTAATGACATTGTCTGGACTTTGCTTTGAGAATGCCTGATGCTAGGTAAACATGACAAAATAGTGCTGTTATTGTTTTGGAGATTCACTAATGAACCACCGTGATATATCATCATTTATATTAATTAATGGGTAAAATTTTACTTTACCCCCCATAGTTTTTTTTTGGCACCCCCCTACATCCTTGTGTAAGGGAAGCGCAGAAGCGTTTACAGCGCCCAACAGGGAAGCATGCTAAGTTCATGCTTGTCTTTATGTCTCACGAGTTAAGGGCGTAGAAGCCTGAAGAGTCAATGGTTTATGTCATCAAGTTATTGGAAGTTCCAACAACTTTCCCTGAATACGAATTCGCAACTTTCGACTTGCACCAGGTACCAACTTTACTGCTAGGTGAACAGGGACTAATGGGGGCTAGGAAGTAAGTCCAAACAACTTCCACCGGCCCGGGAATCGAACCCGTGACATCCCGCTTGCGAGGCAAGAACGGTACCGCTTCTACCACCGGTCCCCCTACCCCCATAGTATTTGGATGCTTAGATTCGAGATAGGCTATATTGGGTAAATTTTAAGTTTTGGTCATCCCTGTACTTAGACATGCAGACTTTTTTTTTCTGGTGGCTTGTGATGTTTTATGAATGATTTTGACCTTCATTTTTATCGGAAATCACTAGTTTTGAGTTACTACCCCCAAAGTTAAATGGACACAGGACGCACAAGTTGTCAACACCTTTCTTACTACATCAGCAGAAATACAGACAAGGGCCCCTGTGGGTATACGTTAGATCCTGGAGATAAGGAGACTGACATATTATTTTCAGGAGATTAATTACTTTTAAAAATACAAAACTGACAATAATTTCGATACCAACATCAGATTGTCTGATGTTGGAAATCAAAATAATCTAACTTCAGTAGCAATTGGAAACTCGGGCATCACCCAAGGGCGATATTAAAGATTCGCCACTTTTACTGGCAGACTCGACTCTTAACTTATTTGACAATTTCACTAACAGTAAATGCAGTTGAAGCTTTCAACATCACTTACAATGGATCTTAATTGTTTCATTTGTAATCAGACATATCTAATTTGATGCAAAACAATTGTGTTCTCTCTCAATTTCAAATCTCACAACATGACATGAGGCATTAAGAAATATCAGAGTCTCTGATGCACATGATTGAGAGAAAACGGAAGCCTCAGGCGTCCTGAAATGGGGGAAGTACGGGCGCCTCAGATGGGGGACTCAACAATAAAGGCATAGCTACATTTTTTATGGGCTATTGAGCGTTATATGAATCGTCTGATTTTACGTTAACTAACATGTACGACCGTGGTCATTACACCACCACTGGTTACCAGTGGCCAGGGTCATATGCACAGAAGCAGTAGATATATCACGAGTATCGTCGAATTACCACTGGCTGTCCCGCCAGTCTTCGGTAATTTCTCAACGATTGGTATCAGTGTACAGACAAAACAACAGGCAGGTAGATTTCCACCGGGTCACAGAAACACACTTGTGCACTGTAGTTTCTTTAATAGTCACCAATTCTTCACAACACTGTTCACAGGGTCCACCTTCACAGCTGGGCTTCACACTTCGAATATATAGTCAGCACACTACCAGTGTACAATTCCTTAGTCTTTTCACTTTATATCACTCACAACAATTCCACAATACTTGCACAAAAATTATCTTCAGTTGTCACTACTAGGCTTGTATTTCACACTCTGAGCAGAAACGGTCGACTCACCAACTAGGCAGCCCGCTGCCACTTTTATACCTCTCATCAGACGATCCTCGAACACCCTAGCACAACCCAGACAGGTCTGGGTTGTGCTAGGGTGTTCTACTCTGATCGAGGCTTACAATAAGAAATAAATCATAAAAAAATGATGCAATACATTCTAGAAAATTCTTACATAGGTAATACATCAATATGTACAAGAAAATCTCCCTAAACTTGCCAAAATAACAGCTGCTTGGAATAGAAAACAATCATAACACCTAGTTCACAAAAATTTTTAATACTAAATCATGCCTCCGCATAACATTATTTTGACCCCGCGCAAGAGTTTCATCTCATAAATTTTAATTGTTGACGTAATAGTGTAATTGTTAACCTTAATACACATTTAAAAACTTTAATTGTTGAAGCTTAGTAATAACATTATAACAGCTACAACAACAACGACCACGCTGATTTGATTTTCTTATTCAAAATAATGGGAAATATATTGAAAAATCAACTAATCTATAATACTTACCATAACACAAGGAGAAATTAGTATACGTCTAGGAAAAAAAAGTACAGTAGTTATTGACAAATGGGTCCGGTTTCACGAAGATTCTGTAAATTATTGTTTAGAGAAAGTGTAATTTTGCTGATATTTTCGACGTTATTTTTGTATTTTAACAAATGGTAAATCGACAGAGTGATAAGTAATTGCGGAGAATGAGTCAATAGCGATGTATTTTGTAAGTTTTCCTGTGTTTATTTGGAAAAGAGAGAAATTAATTCCCTTGCGTGTAAGCACCTTAAGAAACAAGTTCCCTGATGTTTAAATTACAGGAGAAACCCCCAACGAATTCTTAAAACAATTATCTAAACTACAGACTTAAAAATATATATCATCACCGTACACACATTTCATAAAAATATCTCATCTCATAAACTCATGGGCCATCCACAGAAAATTTCTTGGGCAGACAAAGTAAAAATCTAGGGACGATGGACTCGCCATACAGTAAGGTTATCTTCGAAGAATATATTCTCTACATTCCTTGATTATGTGTTTACAGGCAAGAGGATGGGTGTCGAGTAGATACGCTGCTACGTGTGAAAATATTAAAATTTTATTAATTCCTCGACTATTTATGGAGTGAAATTCAGTAGACTTTAACCCAATACAGTACAATATTCTGCTGTGCACTGCAACACATATGCACTTGTTTACGAGAAATATATGATGTTTTTTCTTTAATAAGGAACCCGACAGTTTTGTTTACATTCAAAACGTCGTCATTATAATTTTGACCCTTGTTATATTCCCGCGACCAGTCTTCAAACATTCAAGTGTATTCCCGCGACCAGTCTTCAAACATTCAAGTGTATTCCCGCGACCAGTCTTCAAACATTCAAATGTATTCCCGCGACCAGTCTTCAAACATTCAAATGTATTCCCGCGACCAGTCTTCAAGCATTCAAGTGTATTCCCGCGACCAGTCTTCAAACATTCAAGTGTATTCCCGCGACCAGTCTTCAAACATTCGTGTATTCCCGTGACCAGTCTTCAAACATTCAAGTGTATTCCCGCGACCAGTCTTCAAACATTCAAATGTATTCCCGCGACCAGTCTTCAAACATTCAAATGTATTCCCGACCAGTCTTCAAACATTCTGTATTCCGCGACCAGTCTTCAAACATTCAAGTGTATTCCCGACCAGTCTTCAAACATTCAAGTGTATTCCCGACCAGTCTTCAAACATTCAAATGTATTAGTCTTCATCGTATTGACCAGTCTTCAAACATTCAAGTGTATTCCGTGACCAGTCTTCAAACATTCAAGTGTATTCCCGCGACCAGTCTTCAAAACATTCAAGTGTATTCCCGTGACCAGTCTTCAAACATTCAAGTATATTCCCGTGACCAGTCTTCAAAACATTCAAGTATATTCCCGCGACCAGTCTTCAAAACATTCAAGTGTATTCCCGCGACCAGTCTTCAAAACATTCAAGTGTATTCCCGTGACCAGTCTTCAAACATTCAAGTATATTCCCGTGACCAGTCTTCAAGCATTCAAGTGTATTCCCGCGACCAGTCTTCAAAACATTCAAGTGTATTCCCGTGACCAGTCTTCAAAAAATTCAAGTGTATTCCCGTGACCAGTCTTCAAACATTGCAAGTGTATTCGCGACCAGTCTTCAAAACATTCAAGTGTATTCCCGTGACCAGTCTTCTTCAAGTATATTCCCGTGACCAGTCTTCAAGCATTCAAGTGTATTCCCGCGACCAGTCTTCAAAACATTCAAGTGTATTCCCGTGACCAGTCTTCAAAAAATTCAAGTGTATTCCCGTGACCAGTCTTCAAACATTGCAAGGCCAAATAGTAACCAAACAGTGCAATAATCACATTTCTTGACATATCGAGTAAAGGTTTATTTAATATCTGAAATAACATTATTTGTGAGGTTCTTGACATTTCATAACAAATAATATAAGATTTGAAATCGTATTCTTTATTAATTTCTTATACTGTATAGCTGTTTTGGTTCATTTCCAGGCTTGGCATGGATGCTATTCTTTCAGTTTTGTGATTGGTGGAGGGTTGGGTGGATGGATAGAAAGGTGAGTAGATGGATGGATGGGTGGATAGATAGATGGATGAGTGGGTGGATGGATAGGTGGGTAGGAGAGTGCTTGGATGGATGGATGGGAGGAGGGTTGGGTGAGTGGGTGGATGGAAGAAGGGTTGAGTAGATGGATGGAAGAAGGGTTGAGTGGATGGATGGATGGAAGGGTGGGTGGAAAGATGGATGGATGGATAGGTGGAGGGATGGGTGGAAAGATTGATGGATGGTTGGGTAGATGGATGGAGGATTGGAAGGATAGATGGATGAGTGGGTGTATGGAAGGGTGGATGGATGGATGGGTAGATGAATGGATGGGCGGATAGATGGATGGTTCGGTGGATAAATGGATAGATGGGTAAATGGATGGTCGGTTGGATGGGGGTAAGGTGGATGGATGGAGGGTTAGGTGGATGGATGGAGGGTTAGGTGTATGGAGCGGAGTTTATTAGTGTATTTGTTATACATACCTAACGATACTAGAACAGAATGGATGAATGAATCGATGAGTAGATGGATGGTTGGATGGATTGATGGATGGATGGGTAGATGGGTGGCTTGATGGATGACGGGGTGGATGGATTGGTTGATTGCTGGATGGATGGGTGGATTGGTGGATAGATGGGTGGATGGGTGGATTGATGGATGACGGGGTGGATGGATTGGTTGATTGCTGGATGGATGGGTGGGTTGGTGGATAGATGGGTGGATTGATTGATGGCTGGATGGATGAATGGATGGATGGATGGATGGATGGGTAGATGGTTGGATTGATGGATGACGGGGTCGATGGATTGGTTGATTGCTGGATGGATGGGTGGGTTGGTGGATAGATGGGTGGATTGATTGATGGCTGGATGGATGGATGGATGAATGGATGGATGGGTAGATGGTTGGATGAATGGATGGATGGATGAATGGATTGATGGATGGATGGATAGGTGCATTGATGGGTGGATCAGGGGATTGATGGCAGGATGGGTTGGTGGATTGATGGATAGATGGGTGAATGAGCGGATGGGTGAATGGAATGGACAATTTTATACATGGTATGAAGGAATTACTAAATGGCTGATGAAGTAGATTCGTAGAATTAGTTGACGGAGTATGCTAATAAATATAAGGTTCTTAGATTAGGCTGGTGAGGCCGAGTGACGGGAAGAGATTGACAAGAGAAAATTGAAGCAGTAAAGTTTAGAACACAGTTAATAACAATCGTGGTCAGTCAGTCATCAGCCTCGTTTACACTATCACCCTCACTCACACCCTCTTAAGCAATGTGGTCGACGCCGTGGTGACTGACAAACAGGATCTTTAAAGCTCCACTTCTTGTGTGTACGTCTCATCTTCCACCACTTTCCACAGCGGCTGGACGAGAGGAGAACTGCGCAACAACAACACACACTACTTGAGGGATTCATTCACCCCCCACGGTTTTGTCTCGAGAAAAAAGTTTCGAAGTAAAGTATGACAATTGTGAGGCTAAATTCTTACTGAATTTTCTCATGAAAGTGTGAAATATTGCCAATGAATGTAACAATTATGGGAGATGTGTACAGTAGGAAATATAATAGAAAAATTCTCTTACGTTAGTGTGAGATAATAAATTTTTCCCATTTTCTCTGGAGCCCCAAACATCACTGTTGCCAAATAATTGATTTTTCACAGTGAGTAGTCACTTCTCATAGAAACTATAATATTTGTTAATTATTTTTTCTTTGACTGAGACCCGTGTGAATATATTCCCGAAGGAGTGACAGGGAAATAGACCGACAATAAGAAGCACACAAGACGGTAGAGAGAGGCAGTATAAGGTGTATGAAGGCCGGCGTTTTTGGCAGCACTGTGTAGGGGGGGTTGCGAGGTTGCCGTCGCTGAATCATCTCTGTACACAACCGACCGGTCCAGTCCACTCTGGCTCTCTCGTCGAGTTCCCACCAAACGGGTTATTGCGTGTGTCTCTGTGATATATAACATTATATAAGTACTGCGTGTGTGTGTGTGCTGCCCTTGTAAGATCCCAGCCTTCACTATGTTTACTCTGTGGTACGCTGTTCTCGGTTATCAGGAGTGTCAAGCCGTCATGAGGTGAGTAACACTTAGTTTCTCCTTTGGTTTCTAGTCTCTTCTAAAAGTGTGTATGTTGCGGTGTGCGGTACTCGTGGTGAAGTGCTGCGAGGGGTCTGTGGTGCAAGGTGTGGTGGAGGCCGGGGGGAATGTGGAGGGAGTGGTCGGTGTGATGGAGGTCGTGGGGGTTGGCGGGGTGAAAATGAGGGGACGGTGTGTTGGAGGGCGTGAGAATGCCGGGTGGGTGTATTGCACGGTGTAGTAAATATGGGTGTATGTGTAGAGTGGATGTGTGGTGAAGATGTGGTGTGATGGAGGGCGTGGTATGTGTGCAGGGGGGGAGGAGGGTGTTCATGCTGGCTATCACACAAGCACATAGGGTACACACACACACACACACACACACACACGCAGTTAAACAGTCAAACTATACATGTTTAAGGATATGCTCGCCAACTCACGTGCTCTCACATCTACCTCACCTGTATATATATGTAACGACCAAAACACACACACACACACACACACACACACACACACACACACACACACACACACACACACACACACAGACCTGTATCTACACAACAACAAAACACGCGCACAAAAGCACATTCACCTGTATGAGCCTTATAAAAGAACAAACAAACACACCTGTATTTACACACAACAAAAAAGAACACACACACACACACACACACACACACACACACACACACACACACACAACAATATACAGCCATAACCCCAAACCCACTGAAGGAATAATAAAGGTTTTTATTCCGTGGGTGTCGTCAAACAATAGAGCTGTTCTCACACCAAGTCTGCTTAATATAGACACATTTCGGGAAGCGGACTTACTTGTTTCAGAAATAACCATACTAGTTTTGGCTGTCATTTATTATTGTACTATATGCACTGTACACACTCACACACACACACACACACACACACACACACACACACACACACAAGGAGTTTTTGACAAATAAATGGCTCAGCTAGAGACGAGAAAAGTGGCAATGTCATAATACCTATTCACCGAGATGACCCATTGCCAAACACTGAAGATATTTTTAGCAAGGTATTCTGAATTGTTGAAAGGAGAATAATAAAGGGAAAAAAACA
Organism: Homarus americanus; assembly: GCF_018991925.1. Taxonomy (NCBI): domain Eukaryota; kingdom Metazoa; phylum Arthropoda; class Malacostraca; order Decapoda; family Nephropidae; genus Homarus; species Homarus americanus. The sequence goes on along the minus strand of NW_024737950.1, from coordinate 222,577 downwards.
CATTGTGTCAGAGAGTTCCACGGGCAATGTACAAGGAAGAGGTTCTGAGTGATGGGATGCTGACAGGAAAGGTACTGTACGTGTCCTTCCTCACACATAACCTGCTAGAGTGTACAGTACGTGGTGGTGGGAGTATGTACAGAGGATGAGTTGCCTTTACGAACATGTAAATTTGGAAAGTTTCTGGCCAAGTCATTATAGTGGATTGTTTTAGACATTTCTTTTCTGCCCCGAGCTAGGATTTGAAGTGCCGGTACCCCAACACCACACCTAGTCTATAGTGCCCTAACACCACACTCAGTTTACAGTACCCTAACACCACACCTATAGTCTACAGTACCTCAACGCCACACCCAGCCTACAGTGCCGACACCGCACATAGCCCACAGTACCTCAACACCACACCCAGCTTACAGTGCCCCGACACCGCACATAGCCTACAGTGCCCCCAACGCCACACCCAGCCAATAGTGCCCCAACACCACACCCAGTCCACAGTACCTCACAGCCACACCCAGCCTACAGTGCCCCAATACCACACCCAGTCCACAGTACCTCACAGCCACACCCAGCTCACAGTGCCCCAACACTACACCCAGCCCAGTACGCTAACAACCCAACCTACAGTATATGCGGATCAGTAACAGTTTATCTGAGACAACACAGTGTTTTCAGAAATGGTCGTCAGTTAGTAATAAATATAAACATAATCTACTGAGGTACATATAACCATACAGTGGCGCTAAGTGGAACAGCTGTATTGCTTCATGTGTTATAAATTAATTAGTAAGATGATCTCATGATGATTAGGAGCCCCCACTTATTTCACGGTGGGATTAACTACCCTAGCGCTAAATGTGGGGGCTAAGTTAGGTTGGCTTAAACTGCTAATCCTGCTGCTGGACCCCTGTCCCTCTCCACCAGTGTGGGTCTTGGCGCCACGGAGTCTGCCTGGGTGTGGGTGACGGTATGGTGTGAGAGAGCAACTTCTGGCACTTCATGATCTGGCTGGACCAGACTTTTCTTCAGCAAGACAAAGTTTGGCATAATCCACTGACATATAGTCACTTAGTTACTACTGTGTCCAAATTTAAGCTTCCTAGCTCAAATACACTCTGAGATATCGACAAGACCATCCACATAGCAAACAACCCAAGCAAACTGGATACCTATAGTTACGCGTTTCTCGCTGCACCTGGAGACGGAATAGAAGAGGGATTTGATTTTTTATTTTGCCGTTTACAGCGGCTACTTTATTGTGCACCCCACACTCATCCTGTGAGCGGTACCGCAAAAGGATTACAGAGTAAAGTTTACAACGGGTCATAATAATTAACCCCCGTGGTCAGGATATTATGGCACTGAATGTTACACAGTATTTCAATTACATTATTTGTTTAGTTCTATACATAAACGGTAACTTATTCACAAATGCGTGAGTACAGGCGTGTCAGGCACTATGTCTGGCCGCACACTTTGTTATTCACATTTGCGTGAGAAGTATTCAAGCACATTGTGTATTTGGTTCTAAACATGAGAACTGATATAGTTACTAAGTGCAAAAAAGTGGATACAATCTTAATATGTCGGCTATTTTGCCACGAGAGATGAAGTGTTGTGCCATTTCACACACAGTGTGCTTGGACCTGTCCCTAAAAGGTTCTATCTTCACACAGTCGAGGACGTAGTGTTCAAGTGTGTGGCTATATGTCTGGCCACACACTTTACATTTAGTCTTGTTTACATCTTCTTGAGGAACATACTACCAGAGGTACTTATATCCTAACCTTAATCTAGTGGTTACAACATCTTGTAATCTAGTGATTTTGTTACTTGCTCCATATACATGTTTCACTTGATACATCTCATCATGGTAAACTTTGGGTCGACTAGTGCCTGTTTGCAATTGTCTACTTGCGTCAAATTCATCAATAAGTTCTTTCCTAATTACAGAAGGGAGGGGGGCCGTGTACACGACGCTCACTGATCAATGTTTGTGCACCATAACGGCCACTACTGGCAGGGACACTAGTGTAAGTGATGGTGAACGATCATCAATCAACACCCGTCAGGTCCGCATACCCATGGACTATGTTTTAGCATTTTCGCCACTTATCAGCTTACTAGCCATTCGGGTGGTTGGTCTATTATGTTTTAGTACAGGAGGAAACCGGACTCCGGGAAATCTGTGATGCTTGGTTCTGTCTCACACACACACACTCAAGTCCCTCGGAGTTCCTGCACCCGAGCTCCTCAGTGTTTACACAACATTCATACTTCCCAAGCTCACCTATGCCTCCCCTACCTGGTCTTCCTCCCTAAATGCCACACAACGTAAACACCTAGAAAAAGTGCAAAAGAGGGCATGCAAGATTATTCTCTCCCCTTCCTACTCCACATATCAAGAAGCGCTCAACACACTGACCCTTTCGACTCTCACTGACCATCACCACGACCTCATAGCAAATTTGGTAAGAAGCTTCTTCTCCATCCTCGACACCGGCTCCAACGGCCACCTGAGATCCCTAGCCCGAGAATTGCTGTTCGCCACCACAACCGCATCCAGCCCATACGTGCACGAACTGATCTCTATAAGAACAGCCCAGTCCCAACCATTGTAAAATTTATCAATAACTTGTAATAAACCAGTGTATTCACTTCCAATAAATACTACTTCTTGCACTGTCACTATGTTGAAATGCACTGTAGTTTGAGCTTTTCCCCATCTAGTTATTATATATCTTATTTGTATCACTTATGTTACTTGTATATTATTTGTAATTCGAAACCCATTCCCCAAATATGTAACTGTATATTTTCAGCCTTCTGGCTGCCAAGCTCTTTCAATAAACCGTTAATTATTATTATTATTATTATTACACTACTACTACTACTACAACTTTGCCGTCACTCGGAATCGAGTATGACGATCATCCAGCTATGATACAATGATATGAGTTATTAAGGATGTCATCTAGGTTGGTGAGTTCTGAGGTGACTAAAGAGGCAGATACGGGACCGGCAGGATCGTTCACAGATGTTGCACGTGTGAAGGGCTACATCTAGTGCGGGAGGGGCGGCGGCAGCGTCTTTCCGGCGTTGGTGCTTGTCTGCCTCGTCATGCAGTCGGGCTAACTCGAAAGTATAGACAACTTCTTGTGTGGTGCTCCTCCAAGCGTTATGGTGTGGAGTAATCTCCCAGATGAGTGGGTCGATTTAGCACTTTTTCAGGTTCGTCTTAAGACTATCCTTATACCTTTTCAGTTGCCCTCCAGCATCACCTTTACTATTCGTTAGGTGACTGTAAAGTAGCTGCATTGGCAATCCACTGTCGTCCATGCGGGTAACATGGTCAGTCCAGCATAGCTGTTCATGGATAATGGTAGCCTCGATGCTCCTACAGTTGGTGTCACCGAGAATACTGGCATTTGTTCTCTTTTCTTCCCAGCGAACTTTGAGGATGGAACGTAGACTACGTTGGTGAAAGTTTTCAAGTGCCTTGAGGTGCTTCCTGTATGTGACCCATGTTTCGCCACAGGCTTGAGATGCACATGTGATCCGATGCTGAATCTCTTCATCGATGTTCGCAGTGGTAGACAGGTGGGAGCCAAGATACCGAAAGTGGGTAACATTAGAGAGGGTAGTACCATTAAGCTGGATAGATGGTGGAGGTGTGGCTGAACCAGGGGCAGGCTGAAAGAGAATCTGAGTCTTACGTACATTCACCTCTTGGCCGAAGTGTGCATACGCATCTGCGTAGGTATTCAGGATCTCCTGTAGGTCGCGTTCAGTGTGAGCGACAAGGGTGAGGTCGTCTGTCTACCGAAGTTCAGTAATGGAAGCTGCCGGCATCTTTGTTCCTGCCTGGAGTCGTCTTATGTTGAAAAGACCCTTCATGCGGTACTCGTTGTCCACACTGCCGGTTAAAATGGCACTGGCACGAATAAGGAAGGCAGGCAAGAAAATGGAAAATAGAGTTGGTGCCAGCACACATCCTTGTTTTACCCCTGTTTGGATGGGGAAGAACTCAGACTGGATGCCATTGGGCATGACATTGCCGTTCATGCCATCGTGGAGTTGCCTCACAATGGTAATGAATTTTGGTGGGCAGCCAAAACGGCTGAGGGTCCGCCAGAGGGCTTCCCTGTTGACCGAGTTGAAGGCTTTGGTTAGGTCGATGAAGGCCATGTACAGGTCATGACACTGTTCTCTGCACTTTTCCTATCTGGTGGACAGCAAAGATCATGTCAGTGGTGCCACGTGATGGTTTAAATCCACAATGAGATTTTGGGAGGAAGTTTTCCGCCTCAGGAAGAAGTCTGTTTAGGAGGACTCGGGCGATAATCTCGCCAGCTACGGACAGCAGTGAGATCCCACGGTAGTTTCCACAATCTGACCGGTGTCCCTTGTTCTTATATATATTGACGATGGGGGCGTCTTTAACAACTTGGGGGATTTCCTCCTTTTCCCATGTATTCTCCAGGGTGGAGACGGTTGGTAAGCAGAGGTCCTCCTGCTTATACACCTCGGCTGGGATTACATCAGGCCCTGAGGCTTTGTTACTTTTCATCTGCTTGATGGCAGTAGCTACCTCATCACAGGATCGAAGATAACCGAAGTGGGTCAGCTCTGGGTGTTGAGAGACCTGCTGGATAGTCAGGATAACCACATCTGTGTTTCATTTCAGCAAGAATTGGTAGTTATCTTTCCGGTACTGACGGATGCCTTCTTTGTCTTTAATTAAGGAGTTACTCTCGGTTGAGTGGAGTGGGTCCACGCTATGGGTAGTTGGACCATAGAATACTTTAGTGGAATTGAAAAATTCGCATATCTTGTGTTAATACACATTTTTTTTCGTTTCATATGCTTTATTTTTCCACCATTCGTCCTTTATATCGTGAAGTTTGTACTGGGTCATCTCATTCTTCTGGTGGAAGGTCTCAGCTTTGGTCCAAGACTTAGGGTTGTAGGTTGTTTGTTGTTGGGTTGTTTATCAGCCCATCATCGAGCTGCTCTCCAAAAGCATGTTCTACCGCTGGATCCTCCAGTTGCTTGGTGTTAAAACCTCTTCTGGAGGATTGTTGCCTTCGCCGTTTTGGGGCGACGTGAAGGGAGTTTGGCTCTGATGAATTGATGATCTCTGTCTCTGACAATGATGTAGTCAATGAAATGCCAGTGCTTGGATCGTGGGTGTTGCCACGAAACCCTTGAACCTGTCGGCCTGCCTAAACAAGGTGTTTTTGATAGTGAGGTTGTGCTCAGCACACTTGATGGGGAAGAGTAGGCTATTGGAATTACGCTTGCCGACTCCGTTTCTCCCCCATGGTTCCCTGCCTTATATCAGCATCTCTGCCAACGCTGGCACTGAAGTCACCAAGGAGCACAACCTTATCTTCTCTGGTGGGGATAGAGGTTAGCACTCTGTCATTGCCGGCGTAAAAGGCCTCCTTGATGTCATCTTCTGCATCCAGTGTTGGAGTGTATGCACTGATGAAGAAGGTAAAACCTGAGTAATTTAGTGGGACTTGGAGCATCATGAGGTGCTCGTTGACCCCAACAAGCGTTTCAGTTAGCCTGTGTAGGATGGATTGGTGAATGGCAAAGCCAACTCTATAAATGCAGTGTTTCTCCGCAGCAGGCTTAGCCTTCCATAAGAAGGTATAGCCGGATCCCTATTCTGGGAGCCAATCCTCGTCTCAGAGCTGGAACTCAATAATGGCTGCTGTGTTTATGTTGTACCTCGACAGCTCATTTGCCGTAAGGGCGGTTTTTCTTTCAGGGTGCTCATTTGTGCCAGTATCCAGAAGGGTCCTGACATTCCATGCAGCGACCATAAGAGGTTATATAATTTGTTTTTGCTTTGATGTGTGATTATGTTTTCGACGGCATTAGGATGACCTTACTGGGTGCAGTTGCCATACCAGTTTGGTTTATTTAGGCAGCCTATGTTTAGGGCACTTTTTCAAGCTCCCTCCCCATGTGGGGTGAGCAGAGTGGCTCCTGGAAAGGGCTGTTCAGTCGCACAAACAGGACTGGATTGCACTGCTGCCTAGATCCTAATGCATAAAAGACCACCTTATCTAGGCCACCCATGTGCAGAGTTGTGACTGGAGATTCCTGGTAGTCATCTCTGCCTGTCCCTGTCGCCATAGTTCTTTTGGGGGTATAGGGGTTTTGATGATGATGGAAAGTATGATGAGCTGGATGATGGCTATGCATGAGTTGATTTATGTGGTGAGGCAGAAGCGCAGGCTGCATCCACACATCTTGGACCTCCTTTTCCTGATCCAGTGGTGCACGTGTTGCAACAACTGGGGAAAAGGAGAGTTGCAATGGACTGCCGATAGCCCAGTTTGTTGGGTTTCGCCTTAGTAGCCTGTCCATCATGCATTGCCTTCATCCACCGGTGTAGTCGTTGGGTTCTTGTGTTGGTCACCTTTTCCGCCTATTCCACCGTTGGGGTCTTACTGAAACTTTGTAAGCATGTCTGCCTTATGCGGGGCTCCATCACAGATTTTTCATTTAGGTTTTACTCCTGTAGCCTTATACCTCTCAAGGTTAATCAGCAAGGCAGCGGGGCAGTGGTTGGTAGGCGCCAGGGCCTGTCCACATGCAGGTGGGCCTACATTACAGTATATGTGCCGTACCTCTGGGGCCCACTGCTGCTCCGAGATCCCCAGATGAGGCCACGAGGCACCCATTTACCATGTGTTGCCACGAGGAGGAACAGCAGGAGTCTTGATGGTGAAGAGGCTGTGTACTGGCAGGGGAAGACTTGCGCAAGGCTGCTTCCCTGTTCACCACGAGGGCTAGCCAGCAACGGTTGCTGAAAGCGAGAGGAAGCAAGCAGTGCATGCACCTTAACACTAAGATAATGCTGCCACACTAGACGCAGTATGCCACCCTGTGGAGAAAAGCCTCCCCCCCCGACACACATGCACATACACTTGACACTTTATACTCTTATACACTTATTAATCATTCACATGTTTATCACTTAATATAAAAGAAAAATGGTGGAACACCATGGTGTTGGGCACTGTATACATTCCCTCACATTTTACGAGGTAAAGCTTAATAAGTAGAGCGAGACAGTTATTTTTACCACAGCAGTAAATGTCTCGCCTCATGTAAAGACATGGCCCGTAAAGGTGGCTCCAAGTCCGAAACTTTCTTCAGGCAGGAGGACCAGACGAGAGGTAGAGCTTCTCGGTAGATTAATAACACAATCATAAGTATTTCTTGCTGTTGAAAAGTTTGGATCACCTGAAGATTCACGGCCAACTTATTTGCCTGTAACGCTGCCCAAACCTAACCCATCGAGGTAATGTGGTAATCAGGTGATTAAACTTCTGAATACTACTACTACTACTACTACATGGCCTCCAGCCTCCCCCAATAGCCACACCTTCGCCGCCATTTTATTACCTTAATATTAAATATCCTAATACATAAGTAGCTATCCTAGCTGTGTTGAGTTAGTTGAACGGCAGATCTACAGTATGCGGCATTCAGTGACTGTTGCCTCATAGTCAATATCTGCAACTGTTGTCGGCTTTGGGGCTGATGCTATCGTTTCCCTGAGGCAGAGCAAAGCAGGCCTAAGGAGAGAGGACAGTCGACATCTCATCCAGGCTGTAACATAACTTCTGGGCTGCTGCTTCTGTTCGGATAGCACCTCCGCGAGTCTGGCGTAGAAGCATCTTGCACTTGGTCCCAACCCACTAGAGGTTGTGAACACTAGAGGTGTGAAGCTGCCTTGATCAACGTTCTGAATTCTCTCCCCGTATGCCCTTATCTTGTCGTTCTCGTTCCTCCTCTGTGCAGCATCGAGAGCTGCTACTACTACTACTACTACTACTACTACTACTACTACTACTACTACTACTACTAATAATAATAATAATAATAATAATAATAATAATAATAATAATAATAATAATAATAATAATAATAATAACAATAATAACAATAATAATAATAATTAACGGTTTATTGAAAGAACATGGCAGGCAGAAGGCTAAAAATATAGTTACATAGTTGGGGAATGAGTCACTTGATGGATAAATAATATACAGGTAACATAAGTGATACAAATATGATATATAATAACTAGGTGGGGAGGAAGGTTATACAACAGGGCATTTCAACACAGAAACAGTGCAAAAGTAAGACAGGCAGGGAGTGAAGACAAGTTAACTACGAGTAGACTATTTTTACAATGGTTGTGATTGGACTGTTCTTATAGCGATTTTCAGGTGTTCCAAATGTTTGTAGTTATTGAAATACAATAAATACAGTAGTAAGATATATGTACAGTATAATTATTCAAAGGATACATTTTCAAAATATAATAACCTTCATCATTCATCAAGGCATCTATCAAAGCTGTACCTGAGTAATTGTTAGGTTTCATAATATATATATATATATATATATATATATATATATATATATATATATATATATATATATATATATATATATATATATATATATATATATATATATATATATATATATATATATATATATATATATATATATATATATATATATATATATATATATATATATATATTTATTTATTATGAAACTTAACAATTACTCAGGCAGGAATCCAGCTTGAATTAAAACATCCGTGATTTTCTCTCGTATTTTCAGTAATTTGTAATAAAAAATCTCAGAGTTATTTGGACTTTTAGTTTATGAATTTGTAATAATAATTCGAAACTCTGAAATTTTTTTATGTAATGGCTCGTGTTTTAGAAGCCTCAATTTCTTACACCCTAACCCTACCTGGGTGGTTAGGTTTGGTTAGGTTAATTTGACTAGGTTAGGTTAGATTGGTATTAGGTTAGGTTAGGTTAGGTTAGGTTAGGTTAGGTTAGGTTAGGTTTGGTTAGGTTAGGTTTGATGAGGATACGTTAGGATTGGTTAGGTTGGGTTAGCGTTAGAGAATTTAATCATCAGGTGAAATAAACTTGGGTGCCTAATCTTCAGGTGTTCTTCTGTATAATCCGCTGTTGTTTGTAGTTTTCCCTTATCTGAAGCCAGTCAAGCAGGCCCCATCCCCTGTGTGTCTCGTTCCCAATTGGCCCCAAGCCATGGGTCCAGCTTGGGATCATCTGAAGATTAGACCCCAGCTTATTTCACCTTAAGATTAACTACCCTTAACCTAACCTGATATGTTAATCTCACCTAATAACATAACCTAACTCAACCTATTCTAAGCTAACCTAGTACTAACTTAACCTAACCTGAAGTAATAACCTAAACTAACCTAATAACCAAACTGAATTTAATATTAGCTTAACTTAACCAAACCTGATATAATAACCTAACCTAACCTACAAGCAGCGCTAAGATGATCCCAACTTGTATCTACAATACATAATACAGGTAAGTATATCCACAGTATTCATTTTCTGGGTTGATTAAACACTGAAATATATCGTCACATACGGAAGTGTACCCAAATATCAGTAAATGTATACAACCTTACTTATGAAATCTGTGTTTTATCGCCGGTATATTAGGAGACGGGAGCTTTAGTATTAACAAAGCAATACACAACATGAAATTTTACTTGACTACATCCAAACAAAATTATTCCGTACCCAAGTTCTAAGTTACTTGTATCTTTCCCTTAGGGGCTTTAGTAACCTTGTGTTACCAATACTGTTCGTAAATACTCAGACTAGAATTAGATAGTTTATTATTATTAGATTTTTAACGAGGTTAACATAATGGGAATGAATAATTATCAAGTTAGTTTGAGGTTTTTGTTTGGGAGGAAGGGGTGTTGGGGGTGTTCCATGGTTAGGGGGGGTGAGGGAGACCTTCTAGAGATTGAAAGTTGTTTATTGCATCGTGCAGAGACGCAGACCCCGAGGAAGACCATGGACAAGGGTGGTGGGATAATGCAGGAAATGATGACTCAGTTGACGCATGGCTGGAGGAACCACAAAGTTGGAGAGATGCTGGCGGATGAGAGAGCAGTCTGGAAGGCAAGGCTCCAGCGGCTGTGGTCTGACATTTGATGAGACAGCCACCAGAGTAGTCGACGATAAGCATATTCTCACCTAACATCTATCTGCCTGAGAACATCCCCGCGACACGCAGTCAGTATGTCTCCGAGAAGCGTGTGTTGGAACCCCCAGTGAACCTCTTTATTATGATGCCTCGGTAATAAGGTTTCTGTGGTTCCCATATAACCCCGTCCTGTCACCAATCCCCAATTGTGTCTTCAGATTTATTGTGTGTGATGCAGTTGTATAACTTCAGTACAAAATATTATACCCAATACTTATTCACCCTGAGATGTGAGATGCCTTGGAGCATAACAGGTTAAATGGGCTTCAGTCCTCATCAGCCCTAACCTAACCCATCTTTAACCATACCTAAACCAACCTCGCCTTGCTTAACGATGCTCAACCCAACCCATCTTTAACCATACTTAAACCAACCTCTCCTTGCTTAACGATGCTCAACCCAACCCATCTTTAACCATACTTAAACCAACCTCTCCTTGCTTAACGATGCTCAACCCAACCCATCTTTAACCATACTTAAACCAACCTCTCCTTGCTTAACCATACCCGACCCAACTTAACTTAAACATATAGATTATGATCAATTAGTGATGACCATTAGGACTGAGTCTCATTTAGATACGTCCCCAGTCCTAATAGCAGTAAGACTAGGTTAGGGCATCTCAGGAATGAGGGGGCCCGATTCACTGGTCTATCTCTGGCGTTATGTTCTCAGCACCGGCAGTACAGTACAATACGGAGGACTCTTCTTACTATTTAACACCGGGGTACATTTGGTAATACTCAAAACATGTCATATCTATCATTACTTTGCGCGGCCCAATAAGATTTGGGTCCATTTGGAGTGAGATAGTAGGACTGAGACCTATTAGAATTGGGGGAGGGGGTGCATGTAGAATAGGGCCTATTTGGCCCATTTAACCAGACACCCCATCATCTGCCTACATGTGTGTCACATGGCCGCGACTCAGGACTTACCAATCCTAAATAGTGAACTTAGAATAATAATACAGCTAAAACACTTTAAAGACGATAGTTTTAGCTGAAAACAGATTCCATACTAAATCAAACTTACCTGGTGACTTGATTCTAGGGACGACTGAGTAAGTATGTCTAGGTTACTCACCCCCAAGAGTAGGGCGTCACGTATAGAGAAATCTTTATCACATGAAGATCAATCCCTCAGGTTATGTCTCTTGTTGGTTATACACCCTAACTCTACCGGGGAGATGTTAGGTTATGTTACGTTAGGCTATAATAAGTTGGGTCAGGTTAGGTTAGGTTAGGGTTGTTAATTTTACGGTGAAATAAACTCGGGGTGGGGTGCTGATCTTCAAGTGATCCAGAAATACTTGTGTGACTCACCCTCGTGTCTGTTGAAGAGCGGTGGAGGTTACAGACCCCAAAACCCAAGATCCAAGACCCCTCTCCCCCCAACCACACCCTGGCTTACATCCCTGCATTTACGTGATCAGTTGTCACCAGGACGGCGTGTGTGTGTGTGAGGGATCAATAGCTCACTGACTTTGTGTTCACGTTCCCAAAATCTCCAGTGATGATATTTTCCCCAGACTGGTGATGTAAATGTTAAGGTCTAACAACACCGCCACCACATCCTCCTTCACCTCTTACATAATAAAACCTGATCATGTGATATTTTATATTTACATTAGTTTAGCATTATTTCTATTTATATATAAGTTATGTAATTTATTTTCATTTTATATGTGGACAGTAATATTGTCGTAATTAATGTAAACATCATAAAAGTCAAGTATTATTAATGTGAAATATGACTCCGTTATTTCCTACGTTAATGGTGTTTTCATACAAAATACCAAAATTCGCTTCTTCTTTTTTTTCTTTTTTACGGGCATTAGCCCGAAATAATAATAATAATAATAATAAAATTAATAAAAATTAATAACAATATTAATAATACCAATAACAAATACAAATAACAGTAATATCGATGAGCCATAAATAAATAAATAAATAAAAAAGTATCAATAGTGAAAAATGATATACTGTATGTGTGTAAATGAGGCAGAAGTCAAATCAGCAACCTGGGACTTGGTCACAATTTTCGTGATGCCATATGGCAGCAGGGTCTACCATTAGACAACACATTATGCTTCCAATATCTTCCCAGGCGGTAGTACCTCCCTGTTTGGTAACACAGTGCTTCAGTATTACAACACATAACATCGTGGTCGTATTTCAAACACACTATAGCTGCAGAAAAGTACAATATTACATAAAGACTGATGTTAAACCAACGCAAATAACTTCGGGTGATGGATGAGCCTCTTTGTTATGTTCCTCGAGTTATTAATTGATACGTAACGTTGTAGTTTATTTGTTATTGGATGATATTATTGTTGATATTAGTAATTAGTTGTCTAAAATTACATCGTCGTCATTAGTGAAGCTTAAATTATTAGGAATGTTTTGTCTTAATATACGTTCGATAGGTGTCACCTTCATACTGTAATACTCATATAATTGTAATCGCTGTTCCACATTTTTTTTCGAGGACTTTCTGACTTCTGGTAAACCGTTATGTTCCCGATCATTATTTCTGAAAACGATGGTCATAATGATCTGCATACTGGTGCTGCTGTAGACTCAACCATAGAAGTTCCCTCTACTGCGCTTCACGTATACCGGGTTATGTTGTGTTAATATAAAACACATAAGTTGAAGGATAATTATTAATAACTTCTCATCGATAAATGATTAATTAGGGGTCATATGTCAGTTATCAAGAACCAGTGTGGTGCAGCCTCTCCTTCATTAGGTTGTACCTCAGTCAAATTGCTCCCTGTGACATTAGATTTCTACATTATCCCCAGTGGCTGGTGAAGGCTTCACGAATATACGCAACCTTTTTATTATGGTGGAAAACTATGACCACTACTACCCAGAAGTAATGAAGAAACACATAAGGAAAAATCCAAGCGCGTGTTGATGGCGCCTGAACGCTATTATGTTAAGTGTCCCAGCCAGCCAGAGGTTTGTACGTTGTATCTCCCTCCCAGCTAGGGACTGCTGACTTCATTAATTTTAAACCATGAAAATGAACTGATCGCTTGAAGATAAGACACCCCAGCTTCTTTCACCTGATGAATAAACAACTTATTTACCTTGTAAGATGTTACCTTTGTTCTGGTTGTTCCCCGTTGTCGCATCCTAACACACCATTTATGTAGTGTTCACATATATGCAGTATGTAATTTTTTAGTGATCGGTCTGAGAAAGAATGAGCCGTAACTCAACCTTGTTCACTCGACCGGTCAGTCGAGGAGGATGTTTACACTTCAAGAGAAATACTTGAAATGAACAAAAAAAGAAAAATGAGAACTTTGGTCGTATAATTGGGATTGGGGGATAAAAACAGAAATATCAATGGGCAAAGTTGAGAGTAGGAGGGCCAGGGGGAGGCAGAGACTGGGATGGGTGAACGAAATTAAAAACTGGGTTGCCAGAGAGATACAAACCTTGGAGGATTGGTAAAAACTGCCTGGGAACGTTTAGAGTGGAGGACTGTGGTCACCAACACTCAGATTTGAGGATGGTATTCTGATTGATTGATTATGGGGTTTATGTTAGGTTACCGTTACGATGTTTAATCATTAGGTGAAATGAGCTGGGGTGCCTAATCGTCAGGTAAATCAAATTTCCCAAATGGTACAAAAATTGCACTGAGGCTTTACCATAACTGAAACGTGTACCTTAACACTACAATAGTCAGGTGATCAAAATTATACTAGCCTATAAGACCTATGTGAGTCAGTACCCAGACTTACATAACATATATGTAGTGCTGGCAATTGTATCTTGTTAAATACCGCCATGCTATGACAGAGTCGAGGGTGTATTGATTTATGATGGCATAAAATACGTAGTTTCTGACCTCCAGCATTGTTGAGGCGAGTTAGATAATGATGCCAAGATCATTATGCTTTTGGATGAATCTACTTATTGTTTGCCATTGTTTGTATACCTTCACTGTCTATGCATTTGTACACTCTAGGTCTAGTCTAGGGCTAAAGTGGACAGCCGCACGGAACCTACGTATACACTAGTGACGTCTGGCAATGAGGAAAATCATAAATTAAAACTTTATGACATAAATAAAATATAAAGTTTAATAAGTTTAAGAATCAAAATTAATATAAAATAAAATACTTAATAAATCACATATTAAGTACCCCCATTGCAGTTAAAAATAAGCTCATTGCCAAAGGTTCAATGAATGAATCAATCCACACGCTGGGCTACCAATACGAGGTAGTATGCCTGGTGGGCCTTTATCAAAAACCTTCGTTCGTGGTGTCATATTGTTTCGCCCAATAGTTGTAAAGATAGGTTTTTACATAGTTTATATACATGCTAAGTTGAGCGTAAAGTGAGTCTGTTTATACTCATACGGGAGAGACACAGCAGATATTCGTGTTCAGACTCATGCTAAGTTAAGCGTAAGGCGATTCTGTTTATACTTAAATAAAAGACAGATTGAAGTTCAGATTCATGCTAAGTTGAGTGTGATGTGATTCTGCTTATATTTATGTGTAAGGACGAGACATATGTAGATTAATACTCAGCAGGGGTGTAAAAAGGGTAAATTTCCTGCCATCAGTCAAGTCTCACACTGATTCAATGGATGGGTCATCAGTTCTCTTGCTTCTCCTGTGACCTTAGAGACCAGTAGGGAGTAGCGGCATGTACTGTAAGGTGATTAACTGACCTGATGGAGTTTGTGATGTTGTAGACCCCAAGCTTGGAAGAAGAAATATAAGATGAAGAAGAGGAGGAGGAGATGATTTTAGAAATGTATCAACTACAATTATTCTCAGCATGCCAGTCACTGATATTCTAGGCAGTACACGTATCTAAAAATGTCAACTTGGAGGAAAAACTAGAAATTTCATATCGACCCTGACGCTTAGTTCCCCAAATTGCCGTCGCATCACAAGTTCCCTCGGAGCTGATTTGCATATGGTCGCGGCCTGATGATTTCCTAAGAGTTCTACAGATATATACTGTGTACAAAATACTCATTATATCTATTTATGACTATTTGATAAATTAAAATTTTATTAACTACAGTACAGTAATTTATAAAGGATAGGCGAAAACGAGATAAAAACTGTGAGAAGAAATAGGCAAGGGAGGGGGAGGGGGGGTTAAGAGACGTATCATCGTCTCCTGTGTAAACATAGGAGACCTATCATCAACTGGTGTGCTGTAAAACTGTATCAACTAGAGGAGAGCTCTTAATATGTAGTCCGAGTCACCATAACAAACTCTCCCCTCCCCCTAGCCAGATTGTCTACTCTAGCAACTACGAAACACACACACACACACACACATCAGTTCTTGAACGCAGGTTTCGTTGAACCTTTCTTAACATTGACACCTTTGTTGTTGACTGCATTCTTATAGGGACTGCCGGTAATGTGTTTTTCGTGTCATAAACCACTGATTTCAGGTGTCCTATAAGAAAATCCAAGTGTCAATATAACGAAACGTTCAATGGAGCCTGCGTCCTAAACCTCGTATGTGTGTGCTTGTCAGGGACAAGTATTATACTAAAATAAATAACTAAGCACTAATATGATTCCGAAGTTATGTATCAGCCTGTGCATGTATAGTTAATGATGTTCTTGAGCAATAAGACTGGCAAGGTAAATAAATGTGTACTGGCTTCCCAACAGACGAGGCCCGCCATTATACCTTACTTCGCCCCTCATTTTATTATCCTCGTAATATTTTAACCTTGTGTTGGTCAATACTCATCACGCATTCATCTACAGTAGATCAATCTTATTCTTATATAACAATTCTGTAACACCTTATATGTCCGGCTGATGAACCTGAGGTAGAGTTTTAAATTCAGTTCTCTTCTCCAGGAGTGTCAATGTTTACTCTGAGACCAAACTTAGTATGCGGTGATGGCTTTGAACCTATTAACAGATCTGAACAATTTACATCATCAACAGTGTTTGGGTGTGGCCGCGGTGTGTGTGTTGGCTGTGCCCGTCTCTTCTGGCGTGGCTGAGTGTTGCTACGCTCTCTCCACTTATACATCCATATTTTATCCCTGTTTTCGCCAGTATTCACTCTTTTCCGCGTTAAGTATCACCCACCAGGTCCCTTCTTTATGTTTCGTTAGTTTTTATGTCTTATGCTGAGTGCCTAAGAAATATCAGTAGTTCCCTGTGTTCCTGGCTGTGTCTTCTGAGCTTACGAAAGGTTCTGGTGGGACACATTATCTCGGCCATGTCTCTATTTCCGTTAATATTTGGAATTTTCGTATCTGTAAATCCATATAACACATCAAACGTGGTAAGGAGTATGGTGTCACATTACTAATAACGTTCTGGTGTCATCTTTGGAATGTCTATAGGAATAGTTTGTAGAATATTGAGAAGTTTGTGGGTTATTTTGGCTCTGTGGAACGTAGAAGAGCTACAGAGTAAGTGTAGAACGGGATTACTCGATGGTTGTATACAGACCATGTTTGTATGTATAGTTGCTTGTGTTCAAGAGTGACATCTTGTTATCAGTCAAACGATCTCTTAAATGTTGTCTGATTGGGTTCAAACTCGACACACGAATAGATCTTAACTGTCAGATGTTTCTTCGACTTCACATGATTTAAAATATTTCAATAAAATCTAATGCTCATGGAAACTGAGGTTATATTACGAATTCAATTTTTTTCCCAATCTGCAAAGTAGGTTATGATCTGGAACTGAGGCTCCTGTACTTAATTCATATCACTGAGAACTAGACCAGGTATGTCATATATTTGCAGGCGAGTGAATTATTGATGGTGCTGGATAACGGTAAAGTGGGCCCCCATCCTTCCCCTCCTCTCGTGCATATACCTCTTGACGAGCGTGTTTTAGTAGACGACAGTGGTGCTTTATGACTCCTGGCCGGAACGCTTCTACGATATTGATTTATATATATATATACTGTACTGTATATGCAAAAGTTCGTGTTATATGAAGCACAGTTAGATTAGGTTAGTTTTGGTTGCTAGGTTAGATTATGCTGTATTAGGTTAGGTTTAGTTATATTAGGTTAGGTTATATTAAGTTAAGTATGGTTTAGTTATCGTTAGGGTGTTTAATCCTCTGGTGATATAAGGTAGGTGTCTAATCTTCACGTGATCCGTATTTCCAGAATTCCTAACCTACAGTATTTTCCCTTTTTGTTATTTTTCTCACAGTATTATTTCTTATTATTTATGGTATAGTTATTCTCCATGAGATTTATATATATTTATATTCCTTCCTCTTTCGGGAAAAATGCGAGTTGGATATAATAAAAAGCGAATTGAACTTTTGTGAATATTTTGCGAGAGTTATTTGTGTGAGCCTGAATACAAAGTGTCGGTGTCGGCACAAGGTGAATACGGAAAGACGATTTCTCACAATATGCAGAGTTTTGCCTCGTATCACCGGAGGTCACGCTACTACACTGCCCACATACACACACACACACACACGTTAGGGTGTTTAATCATCAGGTGAAATATACTGGGGGACTGATCTTCACTTGATTCCATTAATGTTAGTATAAGTATGAAAAAAAAATTATATATATATATATATATATCAACTAAGTCAATATGTAAGATGACGGATGTAAGGAATGTGTTAAAGCATAAGTAATACATAACATAGGTAAACACTTTTTTTTCCTAAGTTGATATATCAGTATGTTTTAAATTTCTGGGTTAGCTTTCCGTAGCAAACAGCGGGCAGGTCGTGTGGTACAGTAAATAGTTACAGTAAAAGGGCCTGGGGGCGAATAAAAAATATAGTAAAACATAAAAATAAATTCAGAATAATAATAATAACCATAATAAATACAAATATGAACAAATAAATAAAGAGTGAGAAACGATATACAGTATGTATGTTGTGTTGTCAAAGTAAGAGAAACAATTAAGACCCTGCAATTGTGTGTAAATGAGGCAGAGAGACAGATCAGCAACCTGGGACTTGGTCACAATTTTCGTGATGCCATATGGCAGCAGGGTCTACCATTAGACAACGCATTATACTTCCAATATCTTCCCAGGCGGTAGTACCTCCCTGTTTGATAGCTGCCTACTACCTATTACCTATCTAGAAGGAATGCCATCAATTGGCTTAAATTTTAACACTATGCTGATCTTAACAATTACAAGTTTACCTCGGTGTATGTTAAAAAACGTATTTATAAGAGACAAAAAGTCCGCAAAACTAAGTAACTCCCTCCCTTCGCAATACCAGCCAGCCCTTGATGTCTACAATAGTCACTCCCTAAACGGATAAGTTTTCTGTAGCGAGGTTGGCTTGGGTGAGAGAACACGATAGGTCGAAACAACACAATGTTTTGTAAGGCCAGGGTGATATAAGGCTAGTTTACCAACAGCACACACGGAACACATATTTATTTTAGTCATTATGAACATAAATGCATAATAATTTCGGCTCTGTTAGCCAATAAAAAACATCCGATAATGAGATATGGCAGTAATGTACAGTGCGCAGGGCCACCATTAAAACTCTTTCTGTAGCTGAAGAGATATCTTAAAGGAAAAAAAAATCAGTGAAATCGTCATATATATTCACACTGGTTCAGCACGTATGGACAGTGTTGGTATCCACAGAGTAAATGGATGTAACGAAGGATAGCCCCCAAAAGCCATTAAAAGCTTTATTTCTTTTCCTTTGGCCTTACGTGCAACCTCAAGTCGGGATGATGATTCTGTTTTATTAACATTCGAATACATATGTTAATATTAATGTCAGTGTGTGTTACAATGAATACGGCTAATAACCTAATAGCGATATCTTCTGCGTATTTTTTTTTGGGGGGGGGAAGCCACTGACTGGCCATAGACGATCAAGGAGCTTATGAAAATGCTTATACTGTAATACTGTAAAAATGTAAATGAATAATTTTGTAGAATACCTACGTAACGTAAGGTAACGTAACGTAACGATACCTTACCTAACTTACTTTAGATATAATTTGGTTATTCTATGATTGTGAACGACATCTTAAATGAAACAGCAAATTTTACCATATACGATAGCCAATAAGTTGTAGACAGAAAAATAAAGTTATACCCTTTTAAAGATGTACACTACACCTTGATAGAGAACCTCAGTCAACGTGGAACACAGATGAAAGAAAACGTAGCCTCCACCTTGCCTGCACCTGACCTCTCTCTCTCTCTCTCTCTCTCTCTCTCTCTCTCTCTCTCTCTCTCTCTCTCTCTCTCTCTCTCTCTCTATATATATATATATATATATATATATATATATATATATATATATATATATATATATATATATATATAAGAGAAATAAAGCTTTTAATGGCTTTTGGGGGCTATCCTTCGATTCCTTCGTTACATCCATTTACTCTGTGGATACCAACACTGTCCATACGTGCTGAACCAGTGTGAATATATATGAAGATTTCACTGAATAAATATTTTTTGCTCCTTCCAAACTTCTCTTCAGCCACAGAAAGAACTTTAATGGCGCACTGTACATTACTGCCACTTAGAGGGTCAACCTTCCAAGATGGCCGTCACTCAGGTGGCAGGTGCGGCTCTGGGAAAGTATTATTTCTTGAGCACCGGTACAACCTCCTCGGCATGTAATGATCCGAGAGAGAGCGAGAGAAAGAGAGAAGGGGGAGCAGATGGGGGTCAGGTGCAGGGGAGGTGAAGGCTACGTTTTCTTTCATCTGTGTTCCACGTTGATTGAGGTTCTCTGAGTGGACATCTACCAGAGTGTGTATATATACTGTATAAAGCTTGATAAGAATAATGATCAGATAAAGCCTGAAAACACCATTGACAATTTAGTTACAGCTTAATGTAAAATTTGTCATGCATAGTAAATTTGGTTGTTTCATGGGATACCTAAATTAATCTAGATTAACGTTAGGTTAGGTTAGGATAAACCAGTTTAACTACGAAAAAATATATATCTAAAAATTATCACTACAAGTATTTTACCATTATCCCGGTTTAACATGTCAAACACACACACACACACACACACACACACACACACACACACACACACACACACACACACACATCATAAGCCTCATAAAAGTCACCGTGTAATTTCGGAAACTATTAAATTGTCGAGATGGAACAAGTCTCCCCCCCCCCACCTTCCTCCTCCTGGGTCACACCTGAAGGAAGGCGTGTTTGGTAGTCGCCCCAACCTCCTGCACCTGTACCGACACATTACACAGGTCACTTACTTATGTTACTTATGTATACCCCTGGTCACTTACTTTATTTACTTATATATACCCACAGTTACTTACTTATGTTACTTATGTGTATCCCAGGTTACTTACTTATGTTACTTATGTGTACCCCTGGTTACTTATGCTACTTAAGTATATCCCTGGTCACTTACTTTAATTACTTATGTATATCCCTGGTTATTTACTTTACTTACTTTGTTACTTATGTATATTCCTGGTCACTTTTCTTACTTATGTCACTTACATTACTTATGTATACCCCTGGTCACTTACTTTATGTTCCTTAAGTATATCCCAAGTCACTTACTTATGTTACTTATATATCCATAGTGGGGACCTCCCGCCTGTGTGTGCAGATCACCCACTTGTGAGACAATAACAGGTACTGACAAAAACTCACTGGTTAGGTTAGGTTAGGTTAGGGTCGGTTAGGTTAAATTAAATTAGGTTAGGTTGTTAAATTAGGTTAGGTTAAGTTAGGGTAAATTACGTTAGATTAAGTGAGTTTTTGGTCCTACCCTCCCAGTTACGGGAGTAGAAGTACCTGATACTATGCCTACACTAACGTTCTAATATTAAATCACCAAATAAAATTAAGAGTTACTTGTGGTAGTTATGAATCACGGTGGACAACGGTATGATGCTGGCAGTTCCAACACGACTTAAGAACTAACCTAAGTAATTCTCATATAGCACTGAGTAACAATGAACAATGGACAAGTTTAAAAAACAAAAATAATAACGACAACTATTTTTTTAGTGTATGTCCCTAGAGAGTATCGGTGTTTATGTACAGGTAATAATACTCTGTTGTTAATAATTACTCAATATTGTAACACATCCAATCTATGACGTCATGTACATGGAGTAAAATTTTGCTAAGTAAGTGTTTAAGAATTTCCTTGTAATTTTTTTTCCATTTTTTACATGACAACAGAACCTCGCTATCTCGGATCTTGACTATCTTTCAGTATAAGGTTGTAAGTATAAACTGCCACGATCATCCTGGGTTTATATACTAATGAGCCACTGTGTTAAGTTTAAAAATGACTCCTGCTATTTTAACACAATTTTATTTTTAGTTCTGAATTATATAATGCACAGCAGATTTAGGTGTAGTCTTTCGTAACAAACCAACGACGGTAACATTTATATATAGAAGAGACGTCCATTAAACATCATTATTTAAATTTAAGAACATTGTGAAGTGAGATTATTTTATATTTTAGTCAATCGAAAGTTATATTAACAAGAGAAAATTACTTAAACTGCTTCTTAGGGAGGAAATTGTGGTCAGAGGGCGGGATCAGAGTCATCATATCAACTCCACGCATCTTATTAAGTTGCTGAGCCAACCCCACACTGCCTCTCAGAGCCTCAGGGTGAACATGCCTCCAGGACCTGACCAGAATAGAGCCCTGGTAGAACCCTGGGGGAGCCCTCGGGAAGTTATTATCTCATCCAAAGTTGAATTCTAGTTCCAGGATTACGTCACTCACCATACGATGCTCTTTTGTTTTCCTCCTCGTATGATTCCCTTTGTTTTTGTTTTTCGTTTTTCTTTTTTACAGGGGTTAGCCCACCCGGGCACAGGTCACTGACCCACATCGGGGCCTGGGGGGCGAAAATATAATCATTATCATAATGCTACTAATAATAATAATTAAAAAAAAAATAAATTAAAAAAAAAAATACAATGAAAAATAAAATAAAATTCTAATAATAATAAAGATCGAGAATGAGAAACGATATAATGTTTGTATGTTGTGTTGTCAAAGGGAGAGAAACAATTGAGACCCTGCAATTGTGTGTGAATGAGGCAGAAAGTCAGATGAGGAACCTGGGACTTGGTCACAATTTTTTGTGAAGCCTTATGGCAGCAGGGTCTACCACTAGACAACACATACTTCCAATATCTTCCCAGGCGGTAGTACCTCCCTGTTTGATAGCTGCCTACTACCCACTATGTGTTCTTTATTCTCTCATGCTGCGTTTATTAAATTAATATTACTTTTGGTTGTTTTCTTATTGTTTCAGTTCGTAGCTTGTGTAAATGTATTGTTATGTAAGTATGTATGTACAGGGGTATGTATGTATGTATGTATGTATGTACTCGTATATGTATTAATGCTAGACATCTCACAGGTCACGTATTATGTTGTATTAATATTTCTTATTATACGAAGACACACTTCCTGTCCTTTCTCTACCACTTTTATCAGTTCTCTTTGTTACTCTAACCTTTTCCTTCACCTACTTCTTTAGTTGTCTATCTACCATTTTCATCAGGTTCTTCGTATCATAGTTTTCTTTACTTCCGACACTTATAATCATCCATTTTCCTTTTTTTATCAAGAGTGTTGCATCACCTGAAGATAAGGGTTAGAGCAGGTAAGGTTGGGTTTGGTTTGGTTAGCGTTAGGTTGCGTTAGGCTCACGTTAAGCTGGGTTAAGTTAGTGGGAGATTAGTTTAGCACTGGGGTGTCTAATCATCAGGTGAAATAAACTGGAATGTTTAATGAACAGGTGACCCTAGTTGTTTATTAATCCGCCTTCCTTTGTTATTAAATTTTCCTATCTCCCATTTTCATCAACATTCCTAACTATATCGTCCTTTATCAGTTATCTCGTCTATACCCAATCTTCATCGGCATTTCTCTTCATTATATTCTTCCTTCAATGATAGATTATCTCTCTATCTTCATCTAATCAATTCTCTTCTTTCTCTTTAACTTGGTTCTTCTTTCATCTGGGAAGAGAGAGGGGAAGAAAAAGGAAGCAAATACAGGATAAGAGGAATATAGCGAAGATGAGGGTAAGGGAAATAGTGAAAAGAGAGAGAGAGAGAGAGAGAGAGAGAGAGAGAGAGAGAGAGAGAGAGAGAGAGAGAGAGAGAGAGAGAGAGAAAAAAAAATGAATAAAATAAATATTAAGTAGTGACAGAGAAAGAAAGAGATGTGAAGGCAATTGTTAAAAACACAATGAAAGAAGAAGGAAAAGCAACGGGAAAGAGAAGAAAAACAAAATAATAAAGATAAAAACAAATAACCACAAGAACAGAGAAGAACAAAGAAACATCCTTAAAAAAAGCAAAAACAATAATGATACAATAAGTAAAAAAAAAGGAATGAAGAGATTAAGGAAACAGTAAGAATCGCATGACAATTTTAATTCACCTGATGATTAAAAAAAAACAAATACTAACCTAACCTAAACTAGAATAAGTAAATAAGAAAATGAAGAGAGTGTTGAGAAAGAAGAGTGAAAGCAGCTGGAGAAAGCAAGTAGTGGGAGAGGAGGTTTGGGAGTTTCCAGGCGAGGCGAGGGGGTGTCATTCTTGGCCTCGATCCAAGCCTGGTTTATAGATTGCCTCGGTACACCCACCACCGCTTCCCACCCCACCCTCATCCCATAACCTCTCTCAAATAAAAAACATTAATCGTTCTCTAACACAGTATTTCTATTTTGATTTCGGTTATCTAAGGTTTCTAATCCTAGCCTGACTTATTAACCGGAGTCTTGTAAAATTATTAAATGCGGTAAGGGTGTTTCGTCTGTGCTGTAGTGTGGTAATCTCGCTCCAAGGTCGTGTGGTACATGGTCTCGTCCTGGCCCCAACGCCGGTAGGCTCGCTGGATCAATATTTCCAAGGTCTTCCCGGTCAGAACCCAGCAGACTAGGGTAAAAAATTTATATTGTAAGGATATTAAAAAATGTATATTGGGTTTTATTGTTCCGTCGTTTTAGTTATTTATGAATTGTTGGTTTGCGTTGAGGAGAGAGAGAGAGAGAGAGAGAGAGAGAGAGAGAGAGAGAGAGAGAGAGAGAGAGAGAGAGAGAGAGAGTCAATGTTATCTACAAGGGCACATCAAGCTAACGAAAGCATAGAGAGAGAGAGAGAGAGAGAGACAGAGAGCCTTTCACATTACATGATCATCGTACAGCGACGGTTCAGGAGACACCAACAATGCTTGACCCGGTGTGACCTACTGTGGGCTGTCGCTGTTGAATTATGTAGAGGTGAGGCGAGCCGGACTAAGAGGACACAGTCATGTGTCGCCTTCTGGACTACCTGGTACAGATCTCCTCAGTACAGTATTTGAAGGTCATAAGACGTGTCTACAGTTAGTTGAAAGAGATTACCTGAATATTCATCCCCCCACCTTGTTTCACCTGATGATTAAACACCCTAACCTAACCTAACCTTAACACTACTTAAGCTTAGGGTTAGGTTAGGATTCCTGGGCATGGATGCACTAACATATTTAAGTCACTTAAGTCTCTGCTGGCGCTCGTAACTCTCTGCTAGCTCACTGAAGTCATCTGTCGTAGCTAAGACCATATGCACAAAGCAATTTAAGTGCGCTAGAGTCTGGGATCTTGGAAACTTACGTCCACTCCTGAGTTGTCTTAGTGAGTAAAATGGCCCTGCTTTCACTTGGGCAATACTGATTTTAGCTGTAGCGTGCGATTTTTATGTGAATTTTGATCTTTTAATACACTGGAAAGGTATTTTAAATGCAATCTACAAAAAAATCATATTTCGTTATTTCTCTTTAAAATATAATTTGTATGCGTGGTGTTTCTTACCACCGTCAACTTCTTTTGTTTATACAATAGTCGGGATGGAAACGGTCACTCCCACCACACACACCACACTCCTCCTGTACCTCTATATACCTAAATACAAAAAAACAGAAGGTAAGAGAAATAATTAAAGAAATATTAATAAAGAAAGAACATAATATGATTGGTTGAAAGTAGAAAAATAAATATTAAATATAATTACACAATAAAGCAGAGAAGGTATCTTAATAAATATAAAATAAAGGAATAAATAAACCTCAGTTGTGATTTTGTTGATTCACAGTTAATATCGTGTGGCCGTAACATTGTGGTGAATGTGGTCTCCCATGTGTGTTTCGGGTGTAATACTATTGCATCATAGTATCCGCTCTGCGGTTGGCTAAAAGGACAGAAAAATATTTGTAACGTGCACTCTGGTTGACGGATGTCAGCTGACTCGGAAGAATACAGTCTTTAGCTACGACTGCTTTGGGTTTCTACAATCTTAAGTTTGTTTTCAGCAAGCGAACTTAAGTTTTCACTTTGCCCTCGCTTAAGATTTTGAGCTAAGTGAGCTATCGCGTCAGACTTACTGTAAGTCTGACGTTAGTTCATCCCTTCACTGTTTACTAAAGTCATTCTGTGTTTTGCTTAACTATATGTCTCTTTGTACATTACTGATGTATCTCGCTATCATACGTACGTAGATAAAATAATGGATATAATAGAAATATAAAGATGATGAATGAACGAAGGAGAATTCTGGTTAGACAAACAAGGGGCAGAGAGAAGGATAAAGAGGTGGACGAATACAGGGGATCAATCACTAAACACTATTAAGGTTGGCTAAAAATGGTTGTGAGTGGGTGGAGAAAGAGGTTGACGCTGAGTACTGATGACAACACCACCAGAAGGATGTGAATAGGATGGCGATGGCTCCTATTCTGACTTAGAGGAGACAGACAATGGCACCCATCCCGTCTTGGAGAAGATAGCCAGTGGTACCCCTTCAGATTTGGTGGGAACAGACAATGGCTCCCTTCATTGCTTGCTGAGAACAGACAGTGGCACCCCTCCTGACTAGGTGGAACAAACAGTGGCACCCCTCCTAGCTTGGTTGAACAGACAGTGGCACCCCTTCTGGCTTGGTGGAAGACAGTGGCACCCCTCATGACTTACTGGGAGCAGACAGTGGTACCCCTCCTGACTTACTGGGAACAGACAGTGGCACCCCTCCTGACTTACTGGGAACAGACAGTGGCACCCCTCCTGACTTACTGGGGACAGACAGTGGCACCCCTCCTAGCTTGCTGGGAACAGACAGTGGCACCCCTTATGACTTACTGGGAGCAGACAGTGGCACCCCTCATGACTTACTGGGAACAGACAGTGGTACCCCTCCTGACTTACTGGGAACAGACAGTGGCACCCCTCTTGACTTACTGGGAACAGACAGTAGCACCCCTCCTAGCTTGCTGGGAACAGACAGTGGCACCCCTTATGACTTACTGGGAGCAGACAGTGGCACCCCTCATGACTTACTGGGAACAGACAGTGACACCCCTCCTAACTTGCTTTATTTACTACCCTAACTTTCTTTATTCACTAGCCCCAACTTCTCTTAACTTCCAATCCCGAATTTAACATAATATTACCTTAACATTCTTGCACTCATGAAAATTACTAACTGGTGATTAATTACGTATATCAACGACCGGGATCTTTGCACACTGTTCACCAAGTTTTAGTTTCTGTCCTCAAACGATAAATTTCATTGTATTAAGATGTTCCAGCGACGAGGGACTTCAGAATAAATAAAATATCTTAGTTCTAACACTAGACAACATCTTTGAAACTGATGGAGAATATCCTTTAATGTGTGACTGTGGATTATAAAGTTGAGTAGTGTTGTGTTGCTTCTGCTTGACGAGTGTTGCAGTCAAGTACCTCATTATTTTACTATCCTCTTTTTTGCTTATCTTGTAGTAGAAATAGATCTTGTTTTATCATAACCAAGATAACACTACAAAGACTTGTTTTTTATATCTGTATTGTACGTAAACGAGTCATACAAGTCTTTCTGGGGTTCAAGAGTGGCTATATATGTTGTGTACCGGAGACGTTAATAGTGTGTGTGTCTGTGTGTGTAGGTCCCCAAATCACTAGTGTCATGTTAACTGCTAATCTTCAAGATAACCCAGGTGCAACAACTCACCTGGGTTTAGGCGATACGAGGGAAAAGTTTTATCTTCCCAATCCAGGTGAATTTTTGTGTATTGAACCTAAAAGGCTCATTGTTAACAAGACATGAGGGATTTTTCGTACAATAATGTATTACCGCTTACCATCATTACTTCTACTATCCCTAACCCCACCTATAAATGGATCCAGACTACAGCTACACATATGAAGATGTTTGGACAAGCTGTGACAAAAAATCACTTCCTGCTACCCTAATGGGCAGTTCCCTTCGACATCACAACACCTACATATCCTACTGACTACACTCATCCTTACCTCTAACACACCGTCATAGTGAAAGCTTTTGAACACACAAATAACTTACAGACCGTAAATAACATCACACAGACCATCTACACTGTTGGCGCTCTTAACACTATCTGTGGGAGGGCTGGAAGTGCTGTCATTGTGACTCAGCCTAATACAAACACAAAAGAGAATGGAAATAGAATGAAAAACTGGCACCTACTCTACAAACTTAACTATTTGCCGTACTCACAGCCCTGAAACCTGTTAAGTCGCTCCCATACAGACAATCTCAGCACCACTGGATCCCTATCCTCACTACTTACTCTTAACATTCTTAATTTAGAGTGTCGCACACTTGTCTTTGAAGCCAGACACATTTATGCCCGCCTTACTGACGAGGGTTCAAGATAAAGCTGCTGTGGATCCCCTGTTACATAGACTTCAGTCAACATTATAAAGTTGATGATTTAGCTAAATTCGTGTCTAAAAAAGACATGTTGGAAACAATTTAGGACTGTCAAACATAACCTTAAAAACTGTAATCAGGAAAAACTTGTTGATGAATTTGAAGCAAAGAGACAAGTGCAAACAGGCACTAGTCAATCCTGTGTCTACCATGATGAGATGTATCAAGTGGACCAAGTAACAAGATCACTCTAGATTACAAGAAGTTGTAACCGCTAGAGTAAGGTTAAGATATAAGTACCTCTGGCAGTATATCCCTTAAGGAGATGTGAACAAAACTAAATGTAAAGTGTGTGGTCAGACATATGGCCACACACTCCAGCACTACGTCTTAGACTGTGAGAAAACTGAACCTTTCAGGGACAGATCCAAGCTTACTGTGTGTACAGGATACAGTGGCACAGCACCTCATCTTTGATGGCATAGATTGATATATTAAGACTGTATTCACCTAATGCCTCTACAGTAGTAGCTAACTCAACTCCTGTATACATCTAAACACACAATGTACTTCAAGTATTCTGAAACACTCAATGCCACAGCGTCCTGGCCACACCCTTTGTGGCCTCTTCTCTGTAATCAGTTTTCTGCTACCGTTCAAAGGATGAGTATAGGGTGCACAATAAACTACCCGCTGTCGGCCGCAAAATTAAAATTCAATTACACCCAACCTCACCTCCTACCACCACTACCACAACCTCACCTCCTACCACCACTACCACCAACCTCACCTCCTAC
Organism: Homarus americanus; assembly: GCF_018991925.1. Taxonomy (NCBI): domain Eukaryota; kingdom Metazoa; phylum Arthropoda; class Malacostraca; order Decapoda; family Nephropidae; genus Homarus; species Homarus americanus. The sequence continues at coordinate 193,958 of NW_024737950.1, read as the reverse complement.
CACCACTACCACCAACCTCACCTCCTACCACCACCAACCCCACCTCCCACCACACCACTACCACCAACCCCACCTCCCACCACCACCACCAACCTCACCTCCACCACCACTACCACCAACCCCACCTCTACCACCACTACCACCAACCCCACTCCTACCACCACCACCTAACCCCACCTCCCACCACCAGCCTCACCAACCTCACCTCCCACCACCACTCACCAACCCCACCTCCTACCACCACTACCACCAACCTCACCTCCTACCACCAACCCCACCTCTCCTACCACCATTACCACCAACTCCACCTCCTACCACCACTACCACCAACCTCACCCCACCACCACTACCACCAACCTCACTCCTACCACCACTACCACCAACCCCACCTCCTACCAACATTACTCACACTCAACCCCACCTCCTACCACCACTACCACCAACCTCCCACCTCCTACTCACCACTCACCACCAACCCCACCTCCCACTACACCACTACCACCAACCCCACTCCTACCACCTCACTACCACCAACCCCACCTCCTACCACCATTACCACCAACCTCACCTCCCACCACCACCACCACCAACCCCACCTCCCACCACCACCTTCACCACCAACCCCACCTCCCACCACCACTCACCACCAACCTCATCTCCTCACCACCACTCACCAATTAACCCCACCTCCTACCACCACTACCACCAACCTCACCTCCTACCACCACTACCACCAACTCCACCTCCCACCACCAACCTCACCTCCCACCATCATTACCACCAAACTTACCTCCTACCACCACTACTCACCAAACCCCACCTCCCACTCACCACTACCACCAACCCCACCTCCTACTCAATTAACCCCACCTCCTACCAATTAACCCCACCTCCTACCTGCACCATTACCACACTCAACCTCACCTCCACCACCACTCCACCAACCCCACCTCCTACTCACCACTCACCACCAACCTCACTCTACTCAATTCACTACACCACCAACCCCACCTCCCACCACCACCACCACCAACCCCACATCCCCACCACCACTTCCACCAACCCCACCTCCCACCACCACCATCACCAACCCTCACTCCACCACCACCACCACCAACCCACCTCCACCACCACTTCCACCAACCCCACCTCCTACCACCACTACCACCAACCTCACCTCCCACCACCACTCAACACCAACCTCACCTCCTACACCTCCCACCACCACCACCACCAACCTCACCTCCTACCACCACGCCACCACTCAACCCCACCTCCTACCACCAACCTCACCTCCTACCACCACTACCACCAACCTCACCTCCTACCACCACTCCACCAACCTCACCTCCCACCACCACTGCCACCACCAACCTCAATTCTACCACCACTCGCCACCACCAACCCCACCCTCCCACCACCACTACCACCCTAACCCCACCTCCCACCACCAATCCCACTCCCACACCACTCACCACCAACCCACCCCACCACCACTTACCACCAACCCCCACCCTACCACACCACCACCAACCCCACCTCCCACCACCACTACCACCAACCTCACCTCCTACCTCACCACTACTCACCAACCTCACCTCCACCACCACTCACCACCAACTCCCACCTCCTACCTCACCAACCTCACCTCCTACCACCACTCACCACCAACCCCACCTCCCACCACCACTTCCACCAACCTCACCTCCCACCACCACTACCACCAACCTCACCTCCCACCACCATTACCACCAACCTCACCTCCTACTCACCACTACCACCAACCCCACCTCCCACCACCACTACCACCAACCCCACCTCCTACCACACCAACCCCACTCCCCACCACCATTACCACCAACCCCACCTCCTGCACCACCACTTCCACCAACCTCACCTCCCACCACCACGACCACTAACCTCACCTCCTACCACCACCACCAACCCCACCTCCCACCACACCACTTCCACCAACCCCACCTCCTACCACCATTACCACCAACCCCACCTCCCACTACACCACTTCCACCAACCTCACCTCCCACCACCACTACCTTCACCAACCCCACCTCCTACCACCATTACCACCAACCTTACCTCCTACCACCACTACCACCAACCTCACCTCCCACCACCACTACCACCAACTCACCTCCTACCACCACTCTTAATTCAACCCCACCTCCTACCACCACTACTTCACCAACCTCACCTCCTACCACCATTACCACCAACCTCACCTCCTACCAATGCTCACCACCAACCTCACCCTACCACCACTACCACCAACCCCACCTCCTACCACCACTACCACCAACCCCACTTCCACATCACTACCACCAACCTCACCTCCCACCACCACTACCACCAACCTCACTCCTACCACCACTACCACCAACCTCACCTCCTACCACCACTACCACCAACCCCACTCCTACCACCACTACCACCAACCCTCCCACCTCTCACACCACTACCACCAACCCCACCTCCCACTCACACTATCACTTCACCAACCCCACCTCCTACCACCACTACCACCAACCCCACACCTCCTGTACCACCACTACCACCAACCCCACCCCACCACCCACCAGCCACCAATCCCACCTCCCACCACTACTACCACCAACCCCACCCTACCACACCACTCACCAACCCCACCCCACCACCACTACCACCAACTCCCACCTTTGGCCACCATTACCACCAACCTCACCTCCTACCACCACTCACCACCAACCCCACCTCCCACCACCACTACCACTAACCCCACCTCCACCACCACTACCACCAACCTCACCTCCCACCACCACTACCACCAACCTCACCTCCTACCACACTAGCCACACTAACCCTACCTCCTACCACACCACTACCACCAACCTCACCTCCTACCACCACTACCACCAACCTCACCTCCTACCACCACTACCACCAACCTCACCTCCTACCACCACTCACCACCAACCCCACCTCCAACCACCACTACCACCAACCTCACCTCCTACTACCATTACCACCAACCCCACCTCCTACCACCACTACCACCAACCTCAATTCCCCACACCACTACCACCAACCTCACCTCCTACCACCACTACCACCAACCTCACCTCCTACTCACACCACTACCACCAACCCCACCTCCTACCACCACTACCACCAACCCCACCTCCCACCACCACTACCACCAACCTTCACCTCCTACTCACCACACACCAACCTTACTCCTACCACCACTACCACCAACCCCACCTCCTACCACCACTAACCACCAACCCACCTCCTACCACCACTACCACCAACCTCACCTCCCACCACCATTACCACCCAACCACCACCCACCACCACTACCACCAACCCTCACCTCCCACCACCACCACCACCAACCCCCACCCCACCACCGACCACCACCAACCCCACCCCACCACCACACCACCAACCACCACCCCACCACCAACCCCTCCTCCCACCACCACTCACCACCAACCCCACCTCCTACCACCACTACCACCAACCCACCTGCACCACCCTACCACCAACCTCACCTCCCACCACCACTCAGCTCACCAACCCCACCTCCTACCACCACTACTCCTCCCACCACCTCACCACCTCCTCCCACCACCAGTCACCGTGTGCTTACCTCACCACCAGTCACTGCCACTCTCCCACCACTAGTCACCACCACCTACCACCAGTCTCCACCTACCACACCACCAACCACCACTACCCCAACCCACTACCACCACTACCACCACACCCTCCCACCACCACTACCACCAACCCTCACCTCCCTACCACCACTCCCACCACCACTCACCACCAACCCCACCTCCCACCACCACTACCACCAACCCCACCTCCCACCACCAACCACTCACCACCAACCTCACCTCCTCCCACCACCAGCTCACCAACCACTCCCCACCACCAACCCTCACCTCCCACCACCACTACCACCAACCTCACCTCCCACCACCAACCCCACCTCCCACCACCACCACTACCAACCTCACCTCCCACCACCACTCACCACCAACCTCACCTCCTACCACCAACCCTTCACCTCCTACCACCACTACCTTCACCAACCTCACCTCCTACCACCACTACCACCAACCTCACCTCCTACTCACCACTACCACCACAACCTCACCTCCTACCACCACTACCACCAAACCCCACTCTCCTGCACCACCACTCACCACCAACCCCACCTCCTACCACCACTACCACCAACCTCACCTCCTACTCACCACTACCACCAACCTCACCTCCTACCACCACTACCAATTAACCCCACCTCCCACCACCACTACCACCAACCTCAATTCCTACCACCACTACTCACCAACCTCACCTCCTACCACCACTACCACTAACCTCACCTCCTACCACCACTACCACCAACCTCACCTCCTACCACCACTACCACCAACCTCACCTCTTACCACCACTACCACCACCTCAACCCATCAATCCGTGACGCCTTTGAACCCCCGAAATAAACCCCTGAACTTGACACCAAACACTATACACAGATTATTCCCCGCGTCAAGGTCCCTCATCAACCCGTGACCTAACAGAGTAATGAGAGATATACTGTATCAAGTTCTTTTATTTACTGGCTACAGGCGAGGGCTGTAAGAGGATCTGGCAGCTAAATATAAACATGAGGGATTTATATGTCATTGAAGAGGAACTATGCTTCAAGCTGATGTTCCTGATGGTGTGTGTGTGGGTGTGTGTGTGTGTGTGAACTTTATATAATGTGTCTCTTGGTCTATGAACGTTTCTTTGTATATGTGTAAACTATACACATATACAAAGAAACGTTCAAACAAACTCATAGACTAACAGACATATAGATACACATAGAAGCATACTGTACACACACAGACCTACACTCATCCACAAGCCCACAGTCATACATACAGTCACACACCTACACAGCCCCACATCTAACATACAGTCATACATACACTCACACACCTACACAGCCCCACATCTAACATACAGTCATACATACACTCACACACCTACACAGCCCCACATCTAACATACAGTCATACATACACTCACACACCTACACAGCCCCACATCTAACATACAGTCATACATACACTCACACACCCCACAGCCCTCATCAACATACAGTCATACACACTCACACACCTACACAGCCCCACATCTAACATACAGTCATACACACTCACACACCTACACAGCCCCACATCTAACATATACAGTCATACATACACTCACACACCCACACACAGCCCCACATCTAACATACAGTCATACATACACTCACACACACTACACAGCCCCACATCTAACATACAGTCATACATACACTCACACACCTACACAGCCCCACATCTAACATACAGTCATACATACACTCACACACCTACACAGCCCCACATCTAACATACAGTCATACATACACTCACACACCTACACAGCCCCACATCTAAAATACAGCCATACGTACACTCACACACCTACCAGCCCCACATCTAAAATACAGTCATACATACACTCACACACCTACACAGCCCCACATCTAACATACAGTCATACATACATTCACACACCTACACAGCCCCACATCTAACATACAGTCATACATACACTCACACACCTACACAGCCCCACATCTAACATACAGTCATACATACACTCACACACCTACACAGCCCCACATCTAACATGCACACATCATACATACACTCACACACCTACACAGCCCCACATCTAACATACAGTCATACATACACTCACACACCCACACAGCCCCACATCTAAAATACAGTCATACGTACACTCACACACCTACACAGCCCCACATCTAAAATACAGTCATACATACACTCACACACCTACACAGCCCCACATCTAACATACACAGTCATACATACATTCACACACACCTACACAGCCCCACATCTAACATACAGTCATACATACACTCACACACCTACACAGCCCCACATCTAACACATACAGTCATACATACACTCACACACCTACACAGCCCCACATCTAACATACACTCACACACCTACACAGCCCCACATCTAACATACAGTCATACATACACTCACACACCTACACAGCCCCACATCTAACATACAGTCATACATACACTCACACACCTACACAGCCCTACATCTAACATACAGTCATACATACACTCACACACCTACACAGCCCCACATCTAAAATACAGTCATACGTACACTCACACACCTACACAGCCCCACATCTAAAATACAGTCATACATACACTCACACACCTACACAGCCCCACATCTAAAATACAGTCATACATACACTCACACACCTACACAGCCCCACATACAGTCATACACTTGCAACAGTACAGGAGATAGTCAGTGAGGCTGGGCTGACGTTCACTCGCCCCTACAACTTGTCAACAAAAGTGAAGCGAAACTCATTTGAAAGTTACGTCAGAGGTGAGCTTTTCCACACACACACACACACATAGCCGCCAAAGATCCAGGTATCCTTGTGATTAATTGTATATTCAAGTAGTTTATATGTATAGTATTTATATATTCAGGGTGGTTTGTATATACAGTACATCCAATAATTTACCCAAAATATACAAGTTTACAAACAGATTCTTGAGTAACATGACTTTAAATTGATTGATCACACTGAGTCTAAACGAAGCCCAAGCGACCAAACAAGATATTTAAAATTAGCTCAGTTTACCGCACTCAGTGACAGACATAATTATAATGTTTAACAAAGAGAAGACGTATTTACATGTGTCTTCTCTTTGTTAAACATTATAGTTGATGTAAGGTATTTTTTAACGTTTTAGGATTACCTGTACATTAGTTCATCCCTCCCCCTTTCAGTTTATTTCAACTTGAGATTAACAAACCCTAACGCTATTCTAACCTAATATGACCTAACATAATCTAATCTAACTAAACATAACATAACCTAAACTAACTTAGCATACACTAATCTAATCTAACCACCAGATGAAAATAACTGAATGTCATTTCTTCAGGTGATTCAATTTTTTTGGAGATAGATGAGGCCGTGTAGGTGAAGCTCAGAGCCAGACGAGTAAGGCAATTATTACAAACAACGCCACAAGGTCACTTCTACCACAAGTTGACTCAATTGACCTCAATGACCCTCAACGACTGGGTCGATCACCTGACTACATCCAAATCTCAAAACAAATTGTTTATCAACATACCTACAAGTGAAGAGATTATGTGATGAAGTGTAAGATAAAGAGATAGATATGTTGTGGAGTATGTTGGTGAGCGATGGAGTGGAGGAGGTGAGGAGGGAGGGAGAATTCTGTGGAAGGGGGCTAAGGGAACCCTACGCTAATGGCGACTGTCCAACAGTGAAGTCAGTAAAGTCACCTGTGTGGCTCAAGCTATTCTTTCCTCGTGTTCTCTCCCCTCCCTCACTCATTTCTCTCCTGTAGGGCGCCGCGAGCGAGGGCTTTCTCTCACCACAATGGAGGCCAAAACTCTCCAAAGTATTTTTCTGGTTACTGGAGTGATATCAGGCATCGTCTTGTTGGTGATGTTGGAACACGGTCTCCAGCCGCCTCTGCTTCCCCCCACACCGATCGAAGACCCAACAGCACCACAGAAAACGGACGACGAGACTACAAAACCTGGCTGGTATGTTAAGGGAGGGCGAAGCAAGGACAGTGAGAGAAAGAGAGAAAGACAAAGAGTAAGGGCGAGAGAGATGGGGAGAGCGAGAGTTTGTGCTTGAGTGAGAAACAACTTTTAAAGTTCACAGCTCTTGGCACACTGGGGGAGTTTGGTCGTGGGCTTTTCATGGGTGGCGGGTGTACTGGGTTAAATTAAATAAATAAAAAAGTCACGAACGTCCTAACAGTTAAAAACATTTGAAGCAGCATCTCTCTGATAAGAAGGAATTTATCTTAACCACTTATCGTATTATTCCACCCCAAGCAGAGTTAGGTAAAACCACACTTACAAAAGCATCGACGACCGTACAAAAACATTGTATGTCAACGCCATTTAAAACGCAGGCAAGTCTCCAAAAAGCATTTGCCTCCTTGTGGTAGCTGGCTGGTGTGGTCCTTGTTAGTTTCACTTAATTTTCAATGCGACGTGTTTACTTTTTGTCAACTATATATATGGCAAAAAGAACGATATAATTTAAAATGACAGTCTCACGGAGTTTGTTGGGGGGAAGAAAGACGCGTTTTGTTGAATAAAGTTTTACTCAAATGGTTTTCTTATTCTTGTGTGTGTGTGTGTGTGTGTGTGTGTGTGTGTTTAATATACAGGGTGTCCCATAAATTTCCATACATAGGAAAAATAAACCTTTTTATATGAAAATCCATTTTTATTTATATAATATGCTCTACATGACTACCATTCTGTTGAAAACACTCTTCAATGCGTGTCCTCCACTGCTGAAGAACACGTTCAAGCACAGCTGGAGTTATGCTTGTAATGGCGTTGGTGATACGTTGCTTGAGATGATTTATGTTTTGTATCGTTTCCTGATACACCATGGCCTTCAAATGCCCCCAAAGGTAAAAATCAAGTGGGGTAAGGTCTGGGGATCTGGGAGGCCACTCCACAGGACCACGCCGACCAATCCAATGTTAAAAACCATATGTATGGAAACTTATGGGACATCCTGTATACTTAAAACCATTTGGATTATCTGAAAACCAAAGGACACTGTCTTTTGATGATTCCTTACCTCTGTTGGCACATGACACTGACCTCTGTTGACCCCTGGAACTGACCTCCGTTGACCCCTGGAACTAACCTCCATTGACCCCTGGAACTGTCCTCTGTTGACCCATGGAATTAACCTCTATCGACCCCTGGCACTGACCTCTGTTGACCCCTGAACTGACCTCTGTTGATCCCTGAACTGACCTCTGTTGACCCCTGGCACTGACCTCTGTTGACCCCTGGCACTGACCTCTGTTGACACCGGCTGCAACTCTATTAATAAACCGTTTATTATTATTATTATTTTACACCTGGCACTGACCACTGTTGACCCCCTGGCAATGACCTCTGTTGACCCCTGGCACTGACCTCTGTTGACCCCTGGCACTGACCTATGTTGACTCGTGACACTTATGTCTGTCAACCCTAGAATTTAACCTCTATTGATCTCTGGCAATGACTACTATCCTTTAAAGAAGTGAAATTTAAACCATGGTACTAACCATACTTAACCCCAGGCATTGACTCTGTTGACCTCTAACTATTATTGAGTTTAAGGGGTGGCCCGTGACCCTCGAGCAGTTAAGGCTCTTGATGACCTACATATTGATGGTTAATGATTGGCTGTGACGTCATGGATCGATGGTTTAAGTACGACAGGCTTTGTGTTCCCAATCAGCCAATCACCTCTTCAATAATCCACCCCCCCCCCCTTTACATCAATCAGCCAATCACCTCTTCAATAATCCATCCCCTTTACATCAATCAGCCAATCACTTCAATAATCCAACTTTACATCAATCAGCCAATCACCTCAATAATCCCCCACCCCTTTACATTAAATAAAATAAAATTAAAACTTTCCAACACAATATTTTGTTCGATTCGTTGTGGTTAGCAGACGACAGGAGTTACCGAGTCCTTGTATTGGCTGTACTTGTTTTATCTGTTGCCTGTAGTTGCCATGTAATGTTTTTTTATGGATTATTTTGGAGAGTATACCCTATATAGTGTTCTCTTGTACACCTGTTTGTTGACTTCTGATTTTTATGTGGAGAGAGAAAGAGGGAGAAAGAGAGAGAAAGAGAGAGGGGTGGGGGGGAAAGAGAGAGAAAGAGGGAGAAAGAGAGAGAAAGAGAGAGGGTGGGGGGGGCAGGGAAAAGAAAATTTGTGTTTTTCATTTTGTATTTCATTCCCTCCCTCTTTTTCTCTCGCCCACTGTTTGTCACACTTATCGTATTTATCTCTATTCCGTATTGTTTTTATCCTGTCTTTGTCTATCATAATCCTTGTTTGACTATCTGTCTCTCTCTCACAGACAAACAGACACAAACACACAGACACATAACAACTCCTGCCTCTCTCTCTCTCTCACACGCACACAGACACAGTTTCCCTCATTCTACACACACACTCACACATATACATTCTCTCCTTTATCACACACAAACACACTTTTTCCTCTCTTTCCTCATTCACACACATTCTCTCCGCCTATAACATACAAACACACACACACTCTCTTTCTCTCTCTCTCTCTGCTTGTCCTTCACACACACACACACACACAGCCCGCGGAATACACTCCCCGGCGTCATCAAGTCATCATGCTCAAGTGGTTGTCATCGTTCTCAGGGGGGTTAACTCATCGTACTCAAAGTGTTCAAATCAATTTTACCCTAACTGCGTAATTAAACAACTTGATAAGTATTCGTCTATTTTCATCGTTCCCATTGCCTATCATTTATAAACTGAAGAGCAGCAAGGAAGTAAGTCATACTGCCAGCAGCCACACCGGGCAGATGGAAACTGGTAATATAAAACCATGGTGGAGCAGGATTTTGACCCCTACTCTTTGCATGTAATGGTGTTGTCCCCCACCCCCCCACCCCAAGTAAAATCTGAAATGACGCCCCTGAACTTAACCTAACCATAACCTACCCTAATCTAATCTAACTCTAACCTAACCTAGCATCAGTTAAATGAAAATTAAGGTAGAGAAGCTCAAGCAAAGTATTCTATCCAGTGGTGGGTGAACGTATCTAGTCTAAGGTAAAGTCTCAGTATAATTTGGACAACATATTGGTTACCAGCTTAATATTTCTTGCTTAATCGAGGCCATTCAACACTCTTAAATGATTGTATCCAGTTAAAGTACAGTCATAGGGCAAATGTAACTCCATTTTGCCAGCCACCTTTGTTCTCCTTGGTTAATTTAGGTAGGGTAAATGTGGCCAAACTTCTCCACATGGGATGAATTATTTACAGGTAACAAACTTTGATACTTCGCCCACCTCGCCATGTAAGGAAACTGCTGGAGTGCCTATTATGTTGGTCTTTGTGAGGGAAGGCGACCCCAAGTTGTGGTGAGAGAGACGGGTGCAGCTTGACGTACATACATCGAGAGAGAGAGAGAGAGAGAGAGAGAGAGAGAGAGAGAGAGAGAGAGAGAGAGAGAGAGAGAGAGATAGATAGAAAGAGAGAGCGGGAAGGGGACAGATAAACAAAGAGAGAGAAAGAGAAGGGAACAAAGAAATATACAGCGAAAGGGAGAAAAGGATAAAGGGGAGGCTGAGAGAGAGAGAGAGAGAAATAAACAAAGAAAGTCAGAAAAGAGAAAGGCGAAATTGAGAAACAGAGAGAGAGAGAGAGAGAGAGAGAGAGAGAGAGAGAGAGAGAGAGACCGGTGCACCTTCGGGTCTTCACCACCATGCCTACGAGCAACACATCTTTAACACACACACCTCCCCCTCAGTGTTGCCCGTGTGCCTTGTCCTGCCACCACACACACACACAGACACACAATCACACATGTAACCAGTATAATTCATATACTGTATAATTTAGAGTTAGTAATTACAACCATGGATGTATAATTGTAAACATTCATTATTCCGTGACCTGTAAATGATAAAGGTTGTTCATAGGTTACGGCTGTATTATACATCCCGCGGGTGTTTCGTCTAGTCCGAGTGTCGCAGTATGATGTAACTCTCTCTCTCAGTAGTAGGTAACTCTCTCTCTCAGTAGTAGGTATGTCTTTATACATTAAATATATTTATTATTTGTGGTAAATGGATACTTTGCTTCACGCTTGCAATGCGTCAAGTATGTAAGATAGTTAAGTAATATATAGATACTGGCACAACCAGTTAAGAGTGATTCGTGGGTCAAAGACATCACATACCAGCCGGTGGTTTATACACGTTATGTAAACACCGCTGACTGTAGCTTTGCTTCACATTTCAAGGAGACGACTACGTCCTCCTTCGAGAACTTTCTAGATACTTGACTCATAGATCACTCTGGTGGCGAGTGCACGAATTACTATCTACGGGCGCGGCACAGCCAAGCCCTTAGTCAGTCTTGGACTGGACCCTTTTAGTAAAGATCTACACCTGGAACCTCATTTCGAGCTTGCCTAACACAAGAGCCTGCCTCAGTACAGCGCGACTCACAACGAGAACTCTTGAGTAACAGATCACGGGGCCAGTCTAATTAACTGTACAGGATTTAGACTTGTAAAATATCACACTGTACATATACACCAGTTTTGACTCTAATTATCTCCCCTTTGTGGAAGAAGTGACCGCCCAGTTGGATCATAATTATCGACAGTCTCATGCATCCTACTGATACCAACGGGACTCTAAATAGCTACAATCAAATTAATATTTAGTGAGACTGTATACTGACAAGTCTCACTCCACACAGGCCTACAAGCCATAGGCCTACACACACACACACACACACCTCCCCCCTCAGTGTTGCTTGTGTATCTTGTCCTGCCTCACACACACACACACACACACACACACACACACACACACACACACACACACACACACACACAACAGAGCTCTGTACCTATTGTTTCAGAAATCCCTACGCAATTGTTTTGTGGCGTGTATTATTATTTTACAGTACAACTTCCCGTTTATTACAGCATAAACCTCAGGGATTACTCCAAAGCACAAACTTTAGGGATTTTGTAATGGAATGCTGTTTGTATCTTTTCACAGCATAATCCCTCTGAATAATTTTACAGCCTAAAGCATCAGGATTATTTTACAGCACAAGCTTTATGGATCCTGTCATTGGATGCTGTTCTAACACTTTACAGCACAACAGACCTTCAGAAGCTTATCGCAGGATGCAATGTTAAGTTTCTGTGAATTCCCCACCCCCACACCCCCTCCACATAGTTTTCAAGGTACACGATAAACACACAGTACATCAGCCCTTAACCACGGTACAATAAGGGTCAATGTTGGTTTTGGTCGTATTCAAGATTAAACCCATATCAGTGATGGGCTCACAACTGACACACGTACACACATCACGTTACAAAAAATTAGGTACAACGTGAGAAGCCCCCATGGTCGGTGTCAAACAACTAACTAATTATTATAAGGTTAAGGTTAAAATAAGGGTCAAGATTAAGTTAAGGTTAGGTTAGGTTTTTGGTTAGGTTTGGTTTGGTGTGGTTAAGGTAGGGTAGGTTAGGTTACTTTAAGGTTAAGTTTAGGTTAGGTTAGATTAATTATATTAGGTTATTTTTGGATAAAGTTAAGTTAAGATTAGGTTAGTTTATGCTAGGGTAGGTTATGGTACATTTTGTTTGATTGTGTTGGGGAAGGTTATGTTACGTTAGGGTAGGTTAGGGTTACTTAGGTTAGATTATATTATGGTAGGTTAGGTTAACGCTAGGGTTACTAATTTTAAGGTGAAATAAACTCTGTGGGTAATCTTCAGTGATCCCAACACTTCATTATTAATAAAAAAAAAAGAAATCATGAGTCTATATCAATTGTATTAGCCCGTCAAACATCAAGCACGGTAAATAGAGTATGTTACATGTGACAATCGTCATATAACACAGTGTTTTTCCACTGACCTCCACGCACATTCAATGCGTGGGTCATCATTAAGTAGCCGGCTCCTGGCCAGTGCTTATAGGTATCCCACACACATCAAACGTATTGTTATCAGGCTCGTCTCTAGCCCCCCTCCCCCCCCGTTAATACTCACTCCTGCGCTACAGCCTCGTACTCTAGTTACTGTGACTTTACATACATACTGTGCACGATCTAGTTTCCTCATAAAACTAGAAAAGGAATTAGTGTTTGTGTGAACATCATCTCTGCTGAAACAAACACCCCTGACATTTAAGTGGTTGCAAACTATATAAATGAACTGTCAATCAATACCAGTTCATAAGGTAGCAGCTACTTAGAACTCACTTTTCTCCAAACAGTGTTTTATGCCAGTGACTGGAAACACTTGGTTAGCAGTTTTTACGTCTCTCTCTCCGTGCACAGTGTACTCATTAACGGCGAGTGAGTAGATGATACCGATAATAGACTTGTACAATATCATTTCGTAAAGTACAAGTATAAACTTTCTATATATAAGTGAACAACCATTATTCACTTACATACAGCGGCAACACTGAAACACCTCCCTTGGAGACAAGCGGTGCCCAACATGGAGTCAGCACAGGTGTTTTGACAACCAAGCATCCATCAACACCCAGCCCTATCTGACAGCGCGCGGACCCCAGCCAGCAGACCCCAGCCAGCAAACCCCAGCCAGCAGACCCCAGCCAGCAGACCCCAGCCAGCAGACCCCAACCAGCAGCAACAACACGTTGTTTTGATAACGTCAACACCTGTGTCAGCGTCCTTTCACATCCTCGCAGCAGCTGCACCAGCAGAACCCAGTGAACCCACTATGACCCACCGTGTGACCCAGTGAACCCGGGTTACATCCGACAGCAGGCTTCACCTTGCACAGGATGTAATGGGGTGCCTAATAAACTAACCCCCGTGCGGGGCAATTTAAAAAATTAAATTCTTCAACAATGCTTGATCAACCAACATGATTTGAGCTTTTTGTGTGTACGTATGTTCACCAGACACAGATACACCCTTGCAACTACTACGTCATCGACGCCATCCTGGACTCGTCATAACCAGGCGCCATCTTAGATACGTCATATCAAGACGCCATTTTGGAATCTTTCTTCACCAGTAGGCCTGACCCACTGAGAGGATCAACTGTGGAGCGACACCTTGCAGAACTCTACGGATCTACCTACCAGACCTTCAAGATTTCTTTAAGCCAACGATTAGGTATTCACAAACCCGCATTAGGTCTTAACACACATTTAATATATATCTACAGAATACCATCAAACGTTAACCGTCGTGATGGGCGAGTAATTCATTTACAAGTGTCTTCCTTGTATTGTTTATTACTTACGTCATATCCTTTTTTTTTTCGTTTATTTAATTTATTGATTCACATATACTTTTGTTCATTTATTGTAAATGGATTGGCAAGGTTATTGTTTAATATAATCTTGTATTTATACTTCATCATATATGAAGAATTTATATAATTTACATGATTCAAACATTGCGCAGTTAGTGGAGATTTTTTATCGTGATTCTGATGAGTCTCAGGCCACAGTAACTTCTGAAGCAGTGCAGGCTACCAGATCTAATACTGACATTGGTTGATTCAGAAGAGTTGCATGAAACACAAACTGATTTGCAGTGAAACACTACAATTGAGAGCAGTGAAAAGTACTCGACCAATCATTTGACGATTTACACCTTACACAACTTCGGTTTGGTCGTACTTACGACACCACACCTCAATACAGTGCTTTTCATTCTTTTTCCATAAATAAACCCAGTGTGTCAGGACGTTCTACTTCGCTTACTTTACTCCCTTCATCTTCTAGCCCTCCAGTAACGCCTCAATTGTCTTACAACCAGCTAACAATGGCTAAAGCTGACACAAGCACATCAACTAACTCTTTTAATGTCTTTAAAGTAAGCCTGCAGCGAGATCACCTTCGCGATTTCACAGGGAAAGATCATTATCACATAGTGAATATTTTACGTATATGCGAGAATGTTATGCGAATGGCTGATATCATGGACGATGAGGATCGCAAGGCTTTCGTACGCAGTCACATAAAACCAGGTAGTCACGCTAGAAAAGTCACGTATGCTAGTGGGCTCACTCATACAGATTATGATGTGTTTAAAAGCAACTTAATTTGCATCTTTGATTTGGGTGCACTTGATGGTCACTTAAATTGAATTTTTAGATGGGCTGACAAAGTTACTCAGCTTGTTAAGACGCAAGACGTGATGAAAAGTGCCTCCCTAGCGGGTAAGGATATTGTTGCAAATTTTAGTGGTTCGGACTGGCTGGATGCTGACGGCTTCATGTCATTGTGAGCAGTTTGCGCGCATCTTTGAATATATGACTTCCGTACTGTTGTTACAGGACTCTACGTACAATCAAGCAAAGATTGATAACTTTACCAAGACAGATGAACTTACGGCTTACGCACGTAAGCTTGCACCTAAAGTACCACGTACACCACTGGCCAGAACAGTTACACCTGCGGCGCCGGTTCATCAAAATGTTTCCAAAGATACTTGCACGAAACCTAAACAATCATTTGTATGCAAACACTGCAATAAGAAAGGTCATACTATTTACTATTGTTACCAGCTCCAGCAAGGTTATAACAAAACCAAACACCACAAAACCCCTAAAGTAAATTCAAGACCTCAACAAGACCCACCTCAGACCCATACAGCAGTTGCTAATACAAAATCTGCTGCTCAACCGACAGGTGAATTGTGGTGTGTGTTGCAGGACTCTGTCTCGTATGACTCACGAGACTGTATTGCTCTCCACCGGTGTAAGGATGCGAGGTATGATAGACCACAACAACGAAGACCACGTCGTCGACAGTATAAACAGTCAAGGGAAGACCAGCTCTATGTCGAACACGACATGGGATAGGTACAACCGTACCAACTCAAAGCAACACTTTTATTGCAAATTAATTAATAGCTGCATTGACCACAGCAGAAGTGTTGTCTGTTCCGGTGAGAGTGAGTAACATCACACTTTCCCTAGATATAGATACGGCTGCGTGCGCAAATGTTCTCTCTCTAGTGTACTATCAAAAACTACAGGGCATTCACCTCACCGTAGATTTAATTTTTTGTTTTTATAAATTTTACAATTTACATATTACTGTATACCTAAATATTACATATTAACATATTTGTAAGTGAAATATTTGGATGACTATTCTTTAAAGGCTATAGTCTCCTTAACATTATAATTTTCCTTCCTACTTAGCCACATACAGTAAATATAATCTGACATTAGCATGATCATTGTATTCTTATCCTTAAATTAGACCTACCGATACCGACCTCTCAGGAGTTTCCGGTGTCCAGTTGGACATTAAGGGAGTGATAACGCTACCTTTTCTAGACGTGGTAAACCATTTCCTGGCTGACAGGTTTATCGTTCTTCCAACACTTATACACCTAATTTCCACGAAAACGGTGTTTCATGCATATCTTCATAATGTACAGTATTTTTATTTCCCTAAGGAAACTAGTGTAATTTTAATATGTCAGAAGAGTGGTAAACACTTAGTGGTTTAAGGCCATGCACAGGCCAACCGGCCTATTGCAGACTCCTTATTTTCTTATGTTATATGGCACCAGAGTATGTTGAACTAACTAGAGGTTCTTTAAAAACCTTGCCATCCCTTCAACATTTTGCATTAAACTTGAATTTCACTTCGAATTTGATACATATATTTCCAGCTGTTAATGTGACATTCAATAAACTCAAAATAGTTTCTTACAAATTTAAATTTATTTCTTATCTCAATGAAACTCACTTTGATTTATTAGATGATAATCTGCCATTGTATTTTTCTTTAGGATTTGTTATCCCAAGTTTAACTATTCCCACTATTGTGCTGATATTGGCAGAATTGTTTCTGCTTTGCTACTATAGGACAGTATCATCTAAGTTCACAATTGTATCATAATATTAACTCACGTAAGGCACTGTAGACTAGGAGGAATCCAGTTTCTCAACCCACGGTTGCAGATTCCTTAGTTTAGTTCCATATACACAGGCACGCATGTAACAGGGGTGTGTGTGTGTGTGTGTATATATATATATAAATATATATATATATATATATATATATATATATATATATATATATATATATATATATATATATATATTGATAAAATCACACGGGAAAAGGGAAACAACGGAGCACCTTAGCTTTCGTCTATATTCAAGACATCTTCAGGTAGACAGGTAGACAGTTTCATACACTTTTTATCGAGTCACCTGGAGTCTACCAAAATGTCAGTTTTTTCTGCTATGTTCTTAAGATGTCTGCGTATTTGTGACTCTGAATTTTTTGACGATGAATTGAAACACATTCGTTCCATTGCACAAAAACTTGGGTACCCTTCTGTGTTTGTTGATCGTTGTTTTAAAAGGGCTAAAAAATCCTTTCATTCCTCTCAAACCAGACAAATTCCTACACTTAAGAATATTTTGACTGCCCTATCGTAATGAATTTGTCCCGTTAGTTCGGTCCCTCAAGCTACTAAATATTAATGTTGTTTTCAAGTATGACTCAACCATTACCAATATGTTAATAAGAAATAGCCCAAGTTTGAATGTAAATGGAAGTGTTTATTGTATTCCATGTAGCAAATGTAATTGTAATTATGTAGGACAGACAGGAAAAACATTGCAGCTCAGAATCAAACAACATAAGTACAATATCAGAACAGCATCTGAAAGCAGTGCCCTGTTCGTTCATGTTAAGAATAATAATCATCCCATTGCTTGGGAAAAAAGCTTAGAAGTATTTAAATCATCTTGTGTCACAGAAAGACTTCTGGTTGAAGCTAGTTTGATTAAGGAATTAAAATCAATAAACCTTAGTGATGGTCGGTTCAAAACTGATAATATGTTACATAAATTTATTTGTCAGTGGCCCACGGTTAAAAATGCTTTGAAAACCTTTGATCTAGATGTATGATAGTTGTTTAGTGGGTCCCTTATTTTTGACCTGACCTGACTAGTCACGTCACCCCCCTTCTCTTAAGCTCCTCTACGTGTGTGTTGGTGTGGGGATTAGTGGATGACATCGTTATGACCTGACCTCATGTTTAATAAGGTCACAAGCAGACTACAGAAATCCAAAAGCATTCTGGAAAAAAATAAACCTAATGGGAACTAATTCGGAAGAAACTAGCTACATAAAGGACAAAAACGGTAGAAAGGCAACAGAACCACACGATAAAGAACCAATATTTAGAGAATACTGGAAAGACATATTCAGAATCAACGACGAAGACAATAGAAGCTTCTGCCAAGAAACATAAGAACATAAGAAAGTGGGATACTGCAGGAGGCCGACTGGCCCATACAGGGCAGATCCCTTTCACACCCATCCCAGCACTTCCATGTGCCTATCCAACTTCGTCTTGAAGCTCCCTACTATAGCACTCGGTAGCCTATTCCACATATCCACAACTCTATTACCAAACCAGTGCTTGCCTATATCCTTTCTGAATCGGAATTTATCTAATTTAAAGCCATTTGTTCTAGTTATTTCGTTATTACTGAGCTTCAGAACATCTTCCATTTTACCCTTGTTAATCCCACTTACCCACTTGAACACCTCTATCACATCTCCCCTAACTCTACGCCTCTCTAATGAATGCAAGCCTAAGCTTTTCAGTCTTTCTTCATATGGAAGGTTTCTAATATTATGGATCATTTTTGTCATTCTTCTTTGTACTCTCTCCAAAGAATCTATGTCCATTCTATAATAAGGACACCAGAATTGAACCGCATAATCCATGTGTGGCCTCACTAATGCTAGGTAAAGTTTCAAGATAACGTCAGCAGTTCTGTTACTCACACTCCTAGATATGAACCCAAGAATCCTGTTTGCCTTGTTGCGAACGTTAATACATTGTTTTCTAGGTTTCAAGTCGTTGCTAACAAATACACCTAGATCTTTTTCACAATCTGAGTTTTCTATTTCCGTGTTACCTAGTTTATACTTAACGTTTGTATTCGTCTTCCCTATCTGTAGTACCTTGCATTTATCAGTATTAAAATTCATTTGCCAATCTACTGACCACTCATGTAAGGTATCTAGATCTCTTTGAAGGTGTTCAAAGTCACTGTCTGAATTTATCACTCTCCCCAGGCAACTAGAACATATTTGAGCCAGAACACAGAGAAATGGAAACCTACCAGGAAAATCAACCTCAATTCATTAAACATTAATAACCCAATAATTGCTCCATTAACTCCAAATGATATTGAAAAAACAATAGCAAGCTTCAAGAACAAAGCACCTGGCGTAAGCCAAATTAATAAAATCGTACTACAAAACATTTCTCAGTCTATGATCGAACAGCTTAAATATATACAAGGCCTCACTTGCAACTGGCTTCTTCCCTACCAAATTTAAAATAGCCAAAATCAGACTCAACCCGAAAGCAGGAAAGAACCATACCCAAGCAGAGAACTACAGACCTATCTCACTACTGGAAACACCCGGTAAAATATTGGAAAAAATAGTCAACCACAGACTCAGAAATTTTCTAGACCAAGAAAACAAATATAACCCGAGACAGCACGGCTTTCGGAAAAATCGAGGAACCAACACAGCAATAGCACTAATATACGAATCAATTGCAAATGCTGCAAGCAACAGAGACCAATGCAATATAATTCTAAGAGATGTGTCAAAAGCATTTGATAAAGTCTGGCATGAAGGACTGAAGTTGAAAATCAAATTGGACATGCCTACCAATATCACAGCACTACTATGCAATTTCTTAGACAACAGAAAGGCCAAATTAATCATCGACAACCATCTAGGACAAACTTTCAACCTTCATAGTGGAGTTCCCCAAGGCAGTAATATATCGCCGACATTATACACTGTATACACAGCAGACATGCCGCAACCACGGCAATCAGAATATATAGCATACGCAGATGATGTCACACAGATAGTCAGGTACCCGGGAAAATCCAAACAAATGATGGCCATTAGAACAAGCAGAGAAATAGAGATAATAAATAACTATGAACGAAAATGGAAGATAAAAACCAATGTCCAATAACTCAAAATAATTCACATCGCAAAAACAAACCCCTACCCTATTATTGTCAACAACCAACAAATACCATATGCTGCCAACGGAAAAATATTAGGACTCAAGATAACCAGAAGCGGAATAATCCCCCACATCAATGAAAGAATAGCTATGGCAAAATCACAACTTACAAAGCTCAGAAGATTCCGCCAATTAAACACCAACATGCAATTGCACCTATACAAAGCACTGATCAGACCACACTTAGAATACCCTCCGATACCTCTGAACACAATCGCAAGAACAAATCAACTTAAATTTCAAGCAGTGCAAAATATAGCCCTCAGAAGAGCGGCAAAACACCAACCACCATACACACAAACAGTACAAGACATACACACAGAACACGGCATAGACCCACTCAACACCAGAATACACACCCAAGCAAATGCAATATGGGAAAAAATCCAGCAAGAACAGGATCCCATACTAAACCAACTAATTGAGGAAAACAACAACACATCGCACAGATGGTGGCCTAGAAGCAGGAAAAATGATAACGAAGAACCAGAGCCTCTATATACACAATAAAAAAGAACCAAAAGATGGGCACAACTCTCCAGTCACACAAGGACCTGGAGGGACCCCACAAATAAACAAAGACCTAAATAGTTCACAAACACCCACAATAAAAAAACTAAAAACGAAAAAGATGGGGATCATCCCTCCAGTGCCACAAGGACCTGGAGGGACCCCCCCCCCCCTATCATAATATGCCCCAAGGAAACATCAAATAGAACAACTTAGCTTAGCTTGGCTGAGACCGGCCTTCCCTAACCTCATGAGTCCACTAATGCAGCACTGTTGACGGAAGACAAAAAACCCCGTCCCCGCAAGGTGGATAGCCCACCTGCTGTTAACCTTCTCCTCTATTTCCCACTTCTGAACTTTACCTTGTACTGTACCCTTCATGCACCCTCAGAGCTAGTGCTCTCTTCTCTCCGTATCACCACCACCACCTAACCCTCTCTCTGTCCATGTAATCCAGTTGCCTCTGAAGATGTCTTGAATAAAGACGAAAGTTAAGGTGCTCCGTTGTTTCCCTTTTCCCGTGTGATTTTATCAAGATTTATCTTATCCACGTTTTCATTGTGGATCTACATGAAATATATATATATATATATATATATATATATATATATATATATATATATATATATATATATATATATATATGGATTTTTTTCTACAGGGTTAACTTACACCTCGTAAGACTCAGAGGGTGGTGACCGAGCATTATATTAGCCCCTGTCAAACAGACAGTAATACTTATATAAATGTGGGCTACATACATTATGTTTATATAATTACATCACCCATGGTAAATAGAATATGAGCTGTGTGTAGTTATACTTATTCACGTGACAATCGTCATATAACACAGTGTTTCCCCCCCCCCCGTTAATACTCACTCCTGTGCTACAGCCTCGTACTCTAGTTACTGTGACTTTACATACATACTGTGCACGATCTAGTTTCCTCATAAAACCAGAAAAGGAATTAGTGTTTGTGTGAACATCATCTCTGCTGAAACAAACACCCCTGACATTCAAGTGGTTGCAAACTATATAAATGTATTGTCAATCAATACCAGTTCACCATATTTCACATCAACTAACCTAACCTCACCTAACCTATGCTAAACTAACTTATCCTATCCCAACCAAACCTAATTTATCCTAGCCTAACCTAATCTAACCAGTCTATGCAGAGAATGTAACATATAATGAAACACCTGTCTATTGTCCAGCATTATAATAACATGATAACAGGTGTGTGGCAGAGACCCTATATAAATTACTTCTCTGTAGTCCTGTTTTGTCCTACAGCTCAAAGGATTAAAAAGGGTGCACAGCAAACTAGCCTGCGTTAGTGATTAAATAAATGCAATCAACAAACTAGGCTGTCATTTTCCAATTGAGTATAATATATGATTGTATACTCCATGTACAGTACAGTAGATAATACGAGTACCGTATATTAGTTGAAGTTGTGGTCAATGTGTAATGAAGTGCGGTGGTGATTTCCTTAGATTTATGTCATGGTGTGTGTGTGTGTGTGTGTGTGTGTGTGTGTGTGTGTGTGTGTGTGTGTGTGTGTGTAATAATAATAATAATAATAATAATAATTAACGGTTTATTGAAAAAATATGGCAGCCAGAAAACTGAAAATATACATTTACATAATTGGTGAATGGATCACTTGATTGACAAATAATAAAATAATATACAAGTAACATAAGTGATACAAATATGATATATAATAACAAGGTGGAGAGAAGGTCATACTACAGGGCATTTCAACATAGAAACAGTGCAAAAAAGTAAGATTGGCTGGGAGTGAATACACTGGTTGATTACGAGTTGCTGATATTTTTACAATGGTTGTGTGTGTGTGTGTGTGTGTGTGTGTTTGGTGGAGGTACACAGGCAGGTGTGCTGGGAGAAACTCAAGTGGATTACCTCTATTGACAAAGTCTTTCTCCTAATAACAGGTAAGTTACGGTGGAGTTCACAGCTCAGGTAATGTGTCAATCAATATGTTAAATTAGTATTTTAACATGTAACTTTGAGATGAATATTGTGATTGATGGTTGTTTATGTATGTGTTAGGTTCAAAGATCAAATTCTCTCACTGAGGGGAAAAAAGAAAGTTTTCAAAATAACCAGAGAGTGAAATTTCGCCATAGGTTACGTTAGGTTAGGTTATATAAGTTTGCGTAGATTGGGTTAAGATTCGTTTAAGTTGGGTTAAGTTACGTTAGGTTGGGTTACGTTAGATTAGGTTCAGTTACGTTTGGTTGGGTTAGATAGTTAAGGTTAGGTTAGATAAGGTTTGGTTAGATTAAGTTGTTCGGTCCAATCACCTTTGGTTAGGTTAGGTTAGAGGAATTACGAGGTCGTCCAAAACGCGTTGTGGCTGTTGGGTAAAACCCACGACGCACATTTTCATTATTTTTTGTGATTTTGAAAACGTCCACAGTTCGTTTTGGTCTTTTTTTTTCCACTCAGTGTAGTGAGCAAATTTGAATTTTGAGCCTAACATACTGTACTGTACATATTGATTTTTATGTCTCAAAAGAAGTTACACTTGACTTTGAGATCTTTATAATTCCAGCTGATCTGAGTGGGAATGGGCACCTTGCTTTTGTTCGGGATGGGATGGTGGTCGTGTGCAATGCCGGCCATACTGACTGTATAACGAGGTTTAGTAAATACTGCTGTGTTTTTACTGCTTATAGGGCATAGAAATGATTTTTTTTTGCCTGGTACAACTATACGTAATAATATAGAACAAATACATAGATAATACATACATAAATAGGTAAATAAAAATAATAATAATTGAATAAATAAATATCGATAAAGATATGACTGAAGGAAGGAAAATATATAATCAAATGAATAAATAAACAAACAAATAAGTAAATAAATAAATACACTATCAGTTGATTAATAAACACAAGAATAAATTTAGAAGGTAAGCTCTATGCACATTCACCCTTGAACAAAACACTAAATCAATATTGTATCAAAATTAAGCTTCCTTACTAATAAAAAAATAACAAACAAAAACCTGAAATATTGCCCAGAGAAGCAAGTAATCAAGCGGGAGGAAACAGCAGCCAATGAGCACTGTACCACCTTTTTAGAATTCATATCTTCGATGGCCACACTTCACGAGGCAGTTGGAGACGGGAAGAAAGAGGGAAAGGAAGGAAGGAAGGAAGATGGGAGGGAGAGAGAGAAAGGAAAGGGGGAGGGCGGGAGGGAGGGAAGAATGAAGGAAGGGAAGGTTGGAAGGGATGGAGAGAGGAATGAAGGAAGGGAAGGTGAGAGGGAGGAAGGAAGGACTAAAGGAAGGGAAGGTGGGGAGGGAGGGAGGAAAGGAAAGAGGAAGAGAGGAAGGGAAAGAGGGAGAGAGGAAGGGAAAGAGGGAGAGATGGAGGGAGGGAAAGAGGGAGGGAGGAGGGATGGGACGAACGGAAGGAGGGAGGAGGGAGGGATGTGTTCTACAATGGCGCCATGCATCTGACCTCCTCACTATGTTGAACCTGGTAGTCTGGTACAGTAGCCTATAGCCTCTGTTGTTAGGTGTAGCTGTGATTCTCTCTTATCTCCCTCCTTCTGTCTCAAATTCTTCCTGTCTCTCTCTCCTTCTGTCTTGATTTCTCCTTCTCTCTCTCTCCGTGTCTCTCCGTCTCGCTCGCCCCCCTCTCTCTCCTTTTCTCTCTCTCTCTCTCTCAGTCTCACTTGTCTTCTTTCTCTTAGTCTGTCTCGAATGTTTTCTCTCTCTTCTCACTCTCTTACTCTTTCCCTCACTCCCTCGTCTTGCAGGACTCCTTCCGCCTGTTCATTTGTTAGTCCGTGCATCCATCCCTCCGTCCTGTGAATCCGTTAGTCCGTCCATCCACCCGTTTAACCGTTAGTCCGTACATCCACCCGTTAGTCCGTGCATTCACCCGTTGAGCCGTTAGTCCGTGCATCCATCCCTCCGTCCTGTGAATCCGTTAGTCCGTCCATCCACCCGTTTATCCGTTAGTCCGTACATCCACCCGTTAGTCCGTGCATTTACCCGTTGAGCCGTTAGTCCGTGCATTCACCCGTTGAGCCGTTAGTCCGTGCATTCACCCGTTAGTCCGTGCATTCACCCGTTGAGCCGTTAGTCCGTGCATTCACCCGTTGAGCCGTTAGTCCGTGCATTCACCCGTTGAGCCGTTAGTCCGTGCATTCACCCGTCCGTCCCGTGAAATGTCAACACGAAAACACGAGACCAAACAGCTCGGATCCGGTTGAAACTTGTTATCTGGTGGAGGTGTGACCCGTGCTGTATCCATGGTGACGGGGGGTACTTAACATCCTATCAACACCTTACATTTTTTTTGAAGTATTTTATTTATTTTATTGACACCTTTTTTGAATAATAAACAATATCATTTTATAACCACATGATGTTGATATATAGTTTGTAAGTGGTTTTAATTATTATATTGAGTGTCTTATTGTACTGTATTACTGTATTATATTTTAGTGATCATTATTGGTGGTTTTATGATGCATAAGTTAGTTAGTTAGTTCGTTAGTTCGTTAGTTAGTTAGTTAGGTAGGTAAGTAGATAGTTAGTTAATAGCGTGTGGGTCGCTTCAAGATTAGACATCCTAGCTTATTTCACGACATTAACGCTGACGTCATCTAACCTTATTTGATCTAACAGGGAGGTACTACCGCCTGGGAAGATATTGGAAGCATAATGTGTTGTCTATGGTTGACCCTGCTGCCATATGGCATCACAAAAATTGTGACCAAGTCCCAGGTTGCTGATCTAACTCTCTGCCTCATTTACACACAATTGCAGGGTCTCAATTGTTTCTCTTACTTTGAAAACACAACATATACAGAATAGTGTTGCTCACTCTTGGTCTGTTTATTTGTTTCCAGTTATGGATTTGTTTCTTGTTCAAATTATCCCTCAGGCCCCAATGTGGGTTGGCGACCTGTGCCCGGGTGGGCTTATCCCTGTTAAAAAAAATAATAAACAAAAATACTCGTTGCCTTTCTTGAAATACTGACATAATTTGGGGGAAATTTAAAGTAACTCTCGTGACATTTCCATACTGTAAAAAATTACCGTGAATATTACAGTGGCTCACTGTAAAAAATCTACGGTTGGCCACCGTATTTTATTTTACGGTAATTTTCTATTCCGCGTTTTACAGTGATACCGTCGTCGTCTGCTATGACATTTACGGACGCCGTAATTTGGGCGCTGTAAATTTTACGGTGGAACACTGGCAACTGGGCTGCCAGTATTCCACCGTAAAATTTACGGTACATTTTTTAACAGTGCACCCATCACCCATGTAAGTTGCACCCATCACCCATGTATGTTGCACCCATCACCCATGTATGTTGCATCATTTTACTGTGTTGTATCCCGAGGTAATATAATCTCTTGAAATACCCTGTAATTGTATTGAATCACCCGAAAATTAAGCACCCCACCTTATTTCACCTGAAATTTAAACACCCTAATTGCTACCTGTGGGGGGAGGGGGAGGTTTGGTAAGGAGAGATTAACGCTAGGGTGTTTAATTATCAGGTAAATAAGTTAGGATTTATAAAGGTAATAGGTTTATAGTTATTCTTACGTCCGTTTTATAAATCCGCGAGTTAATTTTCTCCGTGTTCGTCGCCGCCATGACAGGTGTTACGGAAATAGAAGTATACCCCGAAGATCCCTGAATGGGAGGGAAATTAGGTAATATACTGAAACTGGGTCACCACGAATTCAATATTGTCTGAAAGGAAACTTATCTTACTATCAGAATTAAGCGAATTATTGCCATTATGTTCGTCTTAAAGAAAATTAAGATCAATAATTTCCATGGAAGGGCAACATGTGTGTGTGGTCTCCCAATGACTGCTGTCACAATGTCATATCTCCATGGCAACATCCTGCCGGAGGACAAATCCTTCCTCCCCCTCGACCAGCCTCAGTTCTCCGCTGTGTCCATAGTGTTTGACCTAGTGGACATAATGGTGTGTTGGCTAGGTTGGGTTTACTGTTTATTATTCGTGTACTTGTAATGTTTATATTTATGCTCAATCAATGTGAATGTGTAGGACGATTTTACTGAAGATCTATCTATTTACATATCTATCTATCTATTCTTGGTGTTGACGATACATCTGTACACCCCTTCCATTTAATACAGTGGTATAGATAGAACATTCACTATTCACCCTAGATTATCAAAGGTTCTCCCGGTGAATATCCCCCTTAACTTATGACGTAAGAGACCGCCTAACTACGTAACTCAAGATAAAACAAAACAATTATAGTGTCAAAACATGGCGTCAAAGATACACTAAAACTCTACCTTAACTGGATTAATATTGCCTAGGATTTGTAAGTCTACCCCTGTATACACTCTTTCTGCCTGTCTGTCTTGTCTGTCTGTGCTGCCAGTCACCACCCCAAGATGACTATGCCTGTAGTTGACACATTATTACAGCACATGTAACCAACACCTGCGATCCATAAGCTCCTCCACACCACTGCCTCTCTCTCTCTCTTTCTCTCTCTCTCTCTCTCTCTCTCTCTCTCTCTCTCTCTCTCTCTCTCTCTCACACTTCATCCATCATGAGTGTGAGTTAGTGGTTGTGAGCATAATCTAAAACACATCCTTGCACATCTTGACTCAGGAGCTTCGACTTCGACTTCGACGTGTTGCTGAATTTAATCTAACAGACATCTTGATCTCGGAGGCTTCGACCTGGTCATACAGCCTAGCCAAGGACCACAATATAAGGTCATGTGTTATTTTTACCCGTTCTGGTGATCTTTATTGACCTATAAAAGAGATGCATCTGTATTTGGCATCACTTGACTCATATAACACCTTTCACCCGTCCATTACTTTCTCCTCTCTCACTTGTCTTACTTCCTCGTTCTCTGCCGCCCACCTTCACCCCCAGTCTGTCCCTGTGTCGATCCGTCTCTCTGTCGTCTCCTTAATTCTATGTTATCACGACTTCTCATCAAACAAATTTAGAGTGATACAATGTTAATGACACAATTACGCACAATATATGCATGCAATAATCCAAAAAAAAAAAACCCAACTGGAAGCCAATTTGTCTTGAATAACTTTTCCCGTCACCAATTATTACACGAACAACACTTACGATTTTGACACCACTTTAAAGGTTAAAATATACAATACAAAAAATAATTATTTTTCTTAGCTTAGTCAGCAAATGGTCGACTAGCGGACAAGGAAATGGAACATATTATACAATACAGTTTTTCTTTACATGGCATCAAAGGTGACATCCTTAAATGGATTAGAGCGTGGTTACAGGACAGGAAACAGCGAGTGAGCATTAACGGCACTAAGTCCCATTGGAGCAACGTCACAAGTGGAGTTCCCCAAGGCTCAGTACTTGGACCATTAGTGTTTATTATATACATAAACGACATAGATATCGGCATAGACAGCAACATAAGTAAATTTGCTGATGACACTAAAATAGGACGTGTTATCAAATCTGACGAGGACTCGGCAAAACTACAGGAAGATCTAAACAAATTTTTCGAATGGTCTGAAAAATGGCAGATGAAATTCAACGTCGACAAATGTAAAGTACTCAGTATAGGAGATGTAAACAGGGAAACCAGATACCAGATGAACAACGATGCCATAGAGAAATCCGACTGCGAGAGAGATTTAGGAGTAATGATAAGTAGGAACCTTAAGCCAAGTAAACAATGTGTTTTTGCTCGTAACAAGGCTAATAAAGTACTTGGGTTCATACAAAGGAGTGTTAGTTACAAGACTAGCGAGGTCATCCTAAAACTGTATCTTGCTCTTGTGAGACCACACCTGGATTACGCAGTTCAGTTCTGGTCACCGTATTACAGAATGGATATAGAATCCTTGGAAAGAATTCAGAGGAGAATGACAAGACTAATCCCGGGCATTAGGAACCTTGAGTATAGAGACAGGTTAAAGCATCTTAATTTGCACTCCCTCGAGAGACGTAGAGCGAGGGGCGACCTGATAGAGGTGTATAAGTGGAAGACAGGGCTAAACAAAGGGGACATTACAAAGGTACTCAAATTATCCAACCAGGAGCGAACTCGTAACAATGGTTTTAAATTAGACAAATTTAGATTTAGGCGTGAAATAGGTAAACACTGGTTTGGAAACAGAGTAGTGGACGAATGGAACAAGTTACCAAATATCATCATTAACTCGAATGCGCTGAATTGCTTCAAACATAGGTTGGATGCTCATATGAGCAATAGGGGTTGGGTGTAAACGGGACTGCCCAGTATGGGCCAATAGGCCCGCTGCAGTTTCCTCCATTCTTATGTTCTTATGTTCTTATCATATTCATTAACAGCTATATATGTATAGAGGTCAGATTCACGTAGGTAATGTCACTGTTCACTGCCGTGCAGGACAGAGGTTCGTACACAAAGAGATGCATCATATTCATTGACAGCATATATAGGTCAGATTCATGTGGGTAATGCCACTGTTCACTGCCATGCAGGACAGAGGTTCGTACACAAAGAATGCATCATATTCATTGACACTATATATAGGTCAGATTCATGTGGGTAATGCCACTGTTCACTGCCATGCAGGACAGAGGTTCGTACACAAAGAAGGAAATACATCATATTCATTAGCAGTATATATAGGTCAGTGGATCACATACATAGGAGTCATATTCTAATTGAAGACTAATCAGTGTGGGCTAGCAAATTTGGGATAAACAGCAAGAATGTCCTCAAGCACACCTGATTGAATGTAGTAATTACATAGTTCATGATACAATAAGTCAGGTGGCCTAAAGTCTTTGACAGTGTCACATTCAATAATATAGTGTTCAAGTGTATGCTTTAAATGTTTATCGCAAAGTTTACATGCTGAGTGTTCCGGTATGGGTACAGCGTTACTAACTTGCCAGATGTGTCTGTATCCTAGCCTAATTCTGGCCACGACTACATCACATTGTCTGGTTCTGCCGGGTGACGGTGGGAATACGGGCGGAATGAGGGGCGGAGTGAGAGCCGGGTGAGGGTGGGGATTAGGGCGGGGTGAGGGTGGGGATATAAACGGGATGAGAGGCGAGGTGAGAGCCGGGCGAAGGCGGGGATAAGGGCGGGATGAGGGGCGGCGGTGAGGGAGGGTGTCTTCAAATTTCAGCCCTCACAGTACAAACGGGGAGGGGGAAGGTGAGAGGAGGGGAGTGACAGATAGAGGTTGGGGGACTGGTAGAGGTGGATAGGATGACTTGAGTGACGACTGTTGCCACCCCCCCTTCCCTCTCTCTCTCTCCCATCGTCCTGTATCCCCCTCACTTTCTAGCGGGTGACGGGGGAATGGGGAGCTTACACATCTGGTCACCCTGTGTTGCACTTCTAAGGCTGTGATGTTGAAGACCATCTATAAACATCACCTTTTTACCGCGCTCTAGCTCTCGTGCGTGACGCAGTTATGCAGTTGACCTGTTGCTTAGTGTACTCGTATAATTCAGATGCAATTCAAAGGAGCATCAGACCGAACTACAGGTAAAACTTGAAAGAGGCGTTAATATCTTGTAACATAATAACAAGACCAGACCAGACCAGACCAGGCCAGACCAGCTATGTTAAAGTGACAGACAGGATGTGTGCGTGTGTGTGTGTGTAAGTCCGTGAGTGTGTGTGCGTATAAATGTAGGCATTGTCTGTGTGCGTGTACGTGTATAAGTAAGTGTTTTTATGTGTACGTATGTGTTTGTATGTGTGTGTGTATGCATAATAATGTGTGTATATGTTTGTGCATAAGCGTATGTGTACGAGTGTGTGTATGGATGGATGAGTAACATGGTATGAGTTACGTAAAATGTGAAGTTGTAAAGATATATCCTTGTGAGCCGGCAGGCGAGGTGATGGTAGTGGTAGTGGGGATAGTGGGTCTGATGGTAGTGATGTTAGTGGTGATACTAGTAGTGATGGAAGTAATGGTGGTAATGTTAGTGGTGATACTAGTAGTGATGGAAGTAATGGTGGTAATGTTAGTGGTGATACTAGTAGTGATGGAAGTAATGGTGGTAATGTTAGTGGTGATGAAGAAGGAAGTGGTAAGGAAAATGATGGTGGTGCTGAAGATTTGGTAGAGGTGACGAAGGTAATGGTGGAGATGGTGGTGAGTAATGGGAGTGAGTGGTGGTGATGGTAGTGAGGGAGGAGCCTTAACTACAAGCACTGGTGTGTGTACAGTGTGTGTGAGTCACAGCTCGTCAGTCTCCCTCCAGGCTCCACAACATCCCGTTCCCTCCCCCCCCCCCCGCCCCCCCTCCGTCTCTCCCTCATACAGACCACTTCTATTAACATCACTCCCCTCCTGTGGTCTGGGTGCATTACTTCCCTCCTCAACGCAGCTCTTGGCGTTGCAACACATAACATAAATCATAAACAATACAACTGACCAACAACACGATCTACGTACCGGCTGAATGGTGGATGTCCAAGTATCGGGGTTAAGAAGTTACCGGTGGGTGTTCGACCTCGTTATCTGGAACAAATGAAGTTTGACACTCGTTTGATTAAGCGACTCATTACATCGTGTTAACACAATTATGATTCATTCATTGAGAAATTTATAAACAAGATATAACCAAAATGCTCTTGAAGACAATGGATTACGTCTTGCCACTTAACACCTGAAGCCCCATTATATTATCAATAAGGTCTCAGTATTTCAGGATAATTTGCTGTAATTTCAACTCCATCTTAAGTAATATTGCCTTAAACAGTAATAGGATCTAATTATTAAACAATCTGATGTAATGTAATGATGCGCCTGACTACAACATGATGAAGGACGAGTTAGCGGGGTGCGAGGGTGGGTTATCATGCGGTGGTGCCACATGTACCTCCTCCACCTCCAACCATCAGTTTCAGTTGACTCTCCTAGATTTGTGTCTCAATACTGTGTTGTGAAGAAAAAATATCAATCACTTATTATACACCGATTTCTTCTGTACTTAGATTGAATAATGTGAGAGTTGTGTTCTTCGCGGTAATAGTAATTCTCCAAAAAAGTGAGAAAATATTACGATAAAGTGGTGCTCCAAACAGTACACGTGGCGTGGGTCAGCTGATCATCCCTCCACACTAACACATGCGTTCGTAAATGCAATTATTTATGTATAGATTATGACGTGGAATTTGAAAATATTTTTTTATAGTTAATTAATTAATTAATGGTTAAATACGAAGGATTTGCTATAATTAAATTTGATACAAAGGTAAGACAAGGTGATATAAATTTGACGACGATAATTTATTTTATTATTATTATGATACTTTTGGGCATATCAAGACGTGATATATTAATTATCTTTTGAAATAAACTA
This sequence comes from Homarus americanus, assembly GCF_018991925.1. Lineage (NCBI taxonomy): Eukaryota > Metazoa > Arthropoda > Malacostraca > Decapoda > Nephropidae > Homarus > Homarus americanus. The sequence goes on along the minus strand of NW_024737950.1, from coordinate 161,249 downwards.
TTATTTTATCGATTAAAGTGAGAGAACTTATATCGTATTACGCAGTGATCACAACCTCACAGCTGGCTCACCGATGACACATGGTAAATTTTAAGTTTAAAGATTCGTTGTTTTACATTGAAAAATTGCTTTAAGGGAACATATTTATGTTATTCTATTGAGACTACTACCACTACTACTACTATTAATAGTAATAATAATAATATTACTAATAATAATAATAATAATAATAATAACAATGACAACAACAACAGCGTCAGTGTTCAATTTGTTCTAAATAGTTTCCATAAATTAGACAGTTCTATTGCGTCATGGGCCAGTGTTGTATAGTGTCATGGGATAGTGTTGTATTGTGTCATAGCCCAGTATTGTAATGTCATGGGTTTGTGTTGTATAATGTTACGGGTCAGTGCTTTATAGTGTTATGGGCCAGTGTTGTATAATGTCATTGGCTAGTATTGTAGTGTCATTGGTCAGTGTTGTATAGTGTCGTGGGCCAGAGGTTGTGCGTCAAAGGAAGTGGCCCATAACCATAACTCGTCATTAAATAATTAAATATGTCAGAAGTTCGTTCTACGTCACGGCGATGCAATTTATGATAGAAAACGGAAAATTGACACTCAAGTTACAGTATATTTATTTAACATTTTAGCTTCACTGTGGATATATATATATATATGTATATATATATATATATATATATATATATATATATATATATATATATATATATATATATATATATATATATATATTTCATGTAAGAAATGATCAAGACATCTTCAGAGGCAACTGAAGATGTCTTGAATAAAAAAAGGTACAGTTTCCATTTCATATATATATATATATATATATATATATATATATATATATATATATATATATATATATATATATATATATATATATATCCACAATGAAAACGTGGATAAGAAATTTTAATAAAATCAAGTTCTCAGACTTGTGGTTGCCCAGAAACCCATGTACTATAAGCCGAAATGCTTGCCAGGCACTTTTTTCAACAGTTGACATTTTGTCTTCCAAATCTTTAGATGCCAACATCTGCCTAATTTGTGGTCCAATGAAGATGCCGCCTATGACTTGGGCCTCAGACAATTTTGGGAACAATAAGCGGACATGTTTAAAGGCGTTACTTTCTGGGCTTAATGCTTCGATAAACTGCTTCACAAACCCTAGCATTATGTGAAGTGATGGCAGCAATATCGTCTCTCTTTGAATAAGAGCATTGTTACATACATTGTGTGCACCAGGAGTTAACTCGCTTACGACATGTCAATCTCTTCTGTCATAGTGTTTGTCATCTGCTCTACTATCCCATAGAGAGAGAATACAAGAATACTTGGTATAGCCACCTTGTAGTCCAAGCAGGAAACCTATCATCTTGATGTCTCCACATACATCCCAATTGTTTCTTGTATAGTTGAGTATGTCCAACAAAATCTTTACATTGTCGTAGTCTTCCTTCATGTGAACTGAATGACCTACCGGAATTGATGGAAGTGTATTCCCATGGTGAAGCAACACAGCTTTAAGACTTTTTGTTGAGCTCTCAGTAAACAGACGCCAGTCAGAAGGGTTGTACTCAATGCCTATTTGGCCAAAAAGGCCATTGACATCAGAGCAGTAACACAGCAAATTGAGTCCCAAAACTTTGAAGAAAGGTGTAACAGTTAGATGCCTTTTCCTGTATGTACTAATCTTGTACCTAGGATCTAGTAAATTCCACTCCTTGAGACGAGATGTGAAAACCTCAGCATTTTCCTCGGTAAGACGAGAATGTGGGGAGTTGCAAAGTCAACATCCTCGCCCTCTTCAGAAGATGAGAAGTCAGCATTTGAAATCGCTGTGATTTTTAACAGAAATCCCCCAAAATTGCATTAAAATTGAAAAAAAGTGATATTGTTAATTTTTCAAAACATATTGATAGCATGGCAAAACCAATGGCAGATTCATAATCAGCACGTCTAACTTAGTAAAGAAACATATCAAAGTCAACATAAACAAAAAAAATGTTGCACAGTGTAATGTATTGTCTAATGGTTGACCCTGCTGCTATAGGCATCACGAAAATTGTGACCAAGTCCCAGGTTGCTGATCTAACTTTCTGCCTCATTTACACAATTGCAGGGTTTCAACTGTTTCGCTTACTTTGACAACGCAACATACATGTACATATATCGTTTCTCACAACTGAATTTTATTTTTCATTTTTGTATTTCTTTGTGGTTCTTTATTATTATTATAGTATTATTACAGTGATATTATTATTATCATTTTATTTTATATATTTTTTTATTTACTATAAATTATTATCATTATTATTATTATTATTATTATTATTATTATTATTATTATTATTATTATTACATTTTCGCCCCCAGGCCCTGATGTGGGTCAATGACCTGTGCCCGGGTGGGCTAAGCCCCGGGTAGAACAATTTACGGATTGTATAACAATGAAATGATCAAGATTATGCTCACGAGAAAACCTGGAAATTTTAACGTTATTTTTTAAGAAGTGATACGTGACGATCTCCCCGTGGTCTTCACGTGATAAAAATAATAAGGATAACCTGAACGCTAAACTAACCTAAGTTAAGCTAAGTAAACCCCAACTCTAAACTAACCTAAGCTAAGCTAAGCTAAGCTAACCCAACCTAACCTACTGTAACTAACGCTGAACTTACCTAAGCTTACTACGCTACCTGGAGGGCTAGGTTAGGTTAGACTGGGTTAGAATATGCATGTATGGTTGGGTTGGGTTGAGTCAGGTGAGGTTATGTATGGTTAGTTTAGGCTACGCGTTAGGGTGGTTAATAATCTTCAAGTAAAATAAGCTGGGTATCTAATTTTCAGGTGATCCTAAATATCCTTACTCTTTATTTCAAATAACGTAAAATTGTTAGCAAACCGATGACAAGAGAAGTATATCCCGAAAATATTAATAAAGTCGAGTCTCAAGGTTCTCAAACATTAACTAAAGCACACAGTATTGCCATTAAACTGTAATAATGTCAATAGTTTGTGATAAAACTCTGAAACAAACTAATATTAGCTGAAGCTTATGTACCAACGACAGTAATTCATCATGAAGTTCCGAAACTATATGCAGCAGTTTATACATTTAGCTAATTTGCATATTGATTTACGCTATAGAGAAAATAAAACACCATTGTTACAGGGGTTTTTTTGTGAAAATAAAAAGGAGTAATTGTAGTTTCAGCAGCCATAGCATAGCAGTATCCCCTCCCTTTACCCTTCTCTTTCCCTCTCTTACCCTTCCTTCTCTCTCCCTCCTCTCTGTCTGCCGGAGCTCAAAATAGCAGCACAACCAACACAGTTCACACACGTGGTGGTTGAAGTAGGTTGACGGGTTAAAATAAGTTAAGGTGGACTGAAGTGGATTAACGTGGGTCGGGGTGTGTTTATGTGGACTCGTGTGGCTCGAGGTGGGTTGAAGTGCTACAACGTGTTAAAGTGGGCTCGAGTAGGTTGAGGTGAGTTAAGACGTATTGAGGTGGGCTGGGATAGGTTGAGGTGATTTAAGACGTGTTGAGTTGGGTTAGGGTGGGAACAAGGCACCTGGAACACCGTTAATTGGTGTCAATGAACCTGTCGGTGAAGAAGTTTTCGCCATTGTCTCAGTGTGTTTGTGTGTGTGTGTGTGCCAGTAAAACGTTTTACCATTATGTGTATACCTGATAAATATAATAATAATAATAATAATAATAATAATAATAATAATAATAATAATAATAATAATAATAATAATAATAATAATAATAATATTATTATTATTATTATTATTATTATTATTATTATTATTATCTAATCATCAGATAACATAAACGGGTGGTCTAATCTTGTGGTGATCCAACATGGCATCAAAATATAACCTATCGTGTTTACCTCTACCACCCCCTACACTAACCAGCATCACGCATCACCAGCACGTCCATCCCACCATAAACCACTGGACGCCGTGCTCTCCCTTCTTCCTCGCTAATTACTGCTATCTGTATCTTTATTCTCCTCACCTTATCCTTCTACCTCCTTTATGGTCTTCCTCTCTGAATCATACACCTGTTTTTATACACAATCTTCCACTATCATTTCCTCAATATGACCATCCTACCAGAGCAAGACTTTGATCCACTCCCTGCTCGACGCTCCTTTCCCTTCCGCATTCCTTTATTCTTTTATTTCTCATTATCTACATCTTATTTACTCTGAATATATTGCTCTCATATTCTGTACGTCATTTGTACCTAGACCCCATGTTTCACACCCTTATAATAATACATGGTCAATGAGTCCCTCTTATAACTGTCTCGTCCTCCTGTGATACGGTTCTGGTTCTCTCTATATTTATTATTGTATACGTATTTTTCCTTCCCTTACTCTAACATTTAATTATTCTCTAATAGCAACAATAGTAAAATAATTACTACTACTACTACTACTACTACTACTACTACTACTACTACTACTAGTAATAATAATAATAATAAAATGTCCGTTGCTGGAGTGTCTCTGACCCCCATTATAATGAACTAGGGGTGTCTAGAACTCCATTATAATGAACTCAAGGGTCTGAAACCCCATTATAATGAACTAGGGTTGTCTAGAACCCCTATATAATGAACTAAGGAAGTCTGGAACCTTATTATAATGAACTAGGGAGTGTCTACAACTTCATTATAATGAACTAGGGAGTGTCTACAATTCATTATAATGAACTAGGGTTGTCTTGAGTTCCTGTATAATGAACAGGGATGTTTTAAGTTCAGATTTATGAGAATGTTTGTCCTCCAATTCGTTACTGCATTAACTCGCATTTCTGGGTCGTGATTCTTAGGTTGTTACATTTGTTTTTGTATCGTAAGTGTGGGAACTACTCACTGATTTTTTTAATTTAACGTAGAGTCGGTGTAATGTAGATACTATTGTGGACGCTCTGGTTATGACCGTAGCTCTTAAGGGCGTTTTTAAATCTTCAGTTATGAGGTAAATACAATTTGACGTCTAGTTATGATTTTAAGACAATAGTACAAGAATAACATTTTACAACCACGCAACTGCACTATTCTTTGGCCTAATTTATATGTTCTTTCTCAAATAACATGAATTGTCACAGTTTGTTGTTGCGTAGTTTCTACTGAAATTCAAAATATTTATTCAGAGACGATTACAGGTGCAAATTAACAGCGAAGTTAACAGTAATGCAGTGCCTTAATCTGTGATATTGGATGTATGCTATGAAGGAGCATTTCGAGACTACGAAGCGAACTATGAACTCTCGAAAGTGAACAAGATGAATCATACCGTAATGAAGAAAACAATGAACCCTTAAATTTAAAAGAACCGGTGAACAAGTCAGTGAACCATCACTGAACCAATCCCTCCAGTCCATAGTTGAAGGCTGACACACATACTGACCTGTCATGGCTGTCCGTGGTTATGTTTTGTACGTGTTGGCGGGCGTGGGCGTGCTGCACCTCATCGTAGGCGGCCTCATGCTCTACCGCCTCCACAACACTACCGTGGGTGTGGTGGAGGATCAGGTGGTCGAGGAAAATGTGCAGAGGCCGCCCGAAAGATGGGTCAAGAAGGAGATACAACCTACGTGTGCTGGCAGAAGGTAGGCGTGGGTGTGTGTTGTGGTGTGGGTGTGTGTAATGGTGTGGGTGTGTGTTATGGTGTGGGTGTGCTTTGGATTGTGTACGTTTACAATAATCACCCTCAGATAAATATTATTCTCAAGAACATTCCCCTAGAAAATTAATGACCAACAGAAGTCCATTATTGTACCCAATATTTGTGAACGTGAAGGTAATCCCAGTAGCCGGGGACGGTGACTGGGAACTCTGTGGTGTTGGTAGTGGAAAAAAAACGCTGATTATATGTTCTTACTGTTTTATCTTGAGTAGTAATACGTTAAGACCATCACATAGGCCTTATAAATTATGGAGATACAAGACAGTTTAGGCATGAAATAAATGCCAAAAATTCTCAGGGGATTTTGTTATAATGGCCGTTTTCACCTCATGGGTTGAAACTATTATTGTTGATGAAATGTTTGTGTTAGTGTAAATAATGTGTTTAAAGGTGACGATTGACACTTGATGTTGCCTTAGTCTTGATTTTGTGGTCTTTGGTAAAAAGGTTATGACGGGGAACTATTTTTTTTTGTATCTATACCCGTCATTGACAGGGGGTTGTCCTGGTTAGTGATGTAAGTGTTTGCTAATAACAGGCAGTTCGTTAAATTTTGCCTCGCGCCTGAATAGTAGCGAGTAAAATTTCAGCCACACAGTGTTTTTGTTGTTCACTGAAGGATGATTTTATCGATATTCACGGCTATTGTTATTTATGTCAGAATAATAGTGTGATTCAGTACAATGTTATCATCCATCTTCACTGTTCTCATCCTCGTCACTGAGATATCACACAATGCGTCCTCTATGGGGCCACCCAACAAAGTGTGGTTTCGGATTCACAGGTTCAGGAGATAGGGTTCGTGGATGGGACGGAGGACTAACTAGACTTTTTCCCGTGATTGTATAGCACATGTTCACTTTATCATGCCCTTGTACATTTACATCATTAGGAATACTTCAGGTGGTGCTGTACCACTGTTAACACTTTGTCATAAGCTCTTCTCCGCCGTGTGCGTTCCTCTGTACCAAGCGTGTCAACAACAGTTTGGTCAGTTGGACAGCCATCAAGGTGCCGCCGTCAGAATGTGTGATAACACGTTGTCAGTATTTATACAAGGTGTAGGTAGCAGGTGGAAGTGAACAAGATGCCAACTCTCCCTTCTTTGTACAGCATAATATAATATATTTTACTGTACCTCAGTTGATTAATATCTCTGACGCCAGTCGCCGAGGAGTACCAGAGACACAGGGGTCGGTTCACTGTTTGTGTTCTATTGTTCACCTTCTCACCACTCTAAGGTAGACTGGTGGCCTGTCAGTCTTCAAGCCTCCTATAAAGTCTCCATTCACTCCTGGCCAAGAACACACTTTTCTCCTTTAACTCTGCTATTGTTGTGGTTCTTCTTTGTATTGTCTGTTCTGTATTTCATCTCCATCTCATCCACCTGTAATATTTCTTTGGAGACTTGTCTTCATCCACATTCATGACGTGTCCCTGCCAGAAACCATAGCACACACCACCTCAACCTCTATTTGTCTATCGACATTAATGTTTTTATCTCATCAGTAACCCCCTATTTAATAAAGTATATCCTCATATCTACCGATTGAACCTCACCCCACATTTTGTTGTTGTTGTAAAGGCCTATGATTCAACTCGATATATTAATAACAGTCTTTTAAGGATTTTAAGTTTCATGAAAATACTTTCATTTTCTAACGGAATACAGCAAGCCAATGTTCCTGAAACATCGGATTTTTGATTGACTCTCTCTCTCTAGTATTAAAGTTCACTCCAAGTTATGTGAAGTCATTTATTGTTTTTATAATCGTGTCTCGCCTCCAGCATTTATCTCACAGCTTGTCTTAAGATAGCTGGACACTCATATCACCTTTGACCTCTTCACATTTATCTACATTCCTAGATTCAAAACTCCGACTGTTAATAATGTTCAGGAGGATTACCAAACACTCTTGAGATCGGTACAATATCGCGAGTCGGCGCAGGCCTAGGTAATACTGCTGTTGTTACGTGTCTGGGATAGTTCCTTATCAGTAGAGATATACAGAACATAAATGATATCACATTACCCTGCCTTACGCTACAGCCAGCACTACCAGTATGCTTTTCCTTACTATTTTCTCACCATACTTCTAACTGATTTACTGTATATAGATTTTTGACAGCTTTTACAAGACTCACTGGGACGTAAAGCTGTGTAACTAAGTACCTGCCCGAGTAATTTTGCTCCTCTCCCAATATTTGTATCATTAATTCTTAGTGAGAAAATCATTTCAATTGAGCTTCTTCTTCCATCCATTGTTCTGCCTTATCGTCATCATCATTGAATTAATTTAACCAAATCGAACACATCCGGTGAGTAATGGCGTCCTATAATCAGCCACAATGTATGGCTGAGTGTTGTCGATTAAATTCGTTTGTAACTTACCGATGTGTAGCAGAGGACTTTCCGTACATGAATATTAAACTAACTCTTTCCTCTTGCGTAAATTTCTCGCATCATCATTAATTTGTTATGATTCCCTATCTGAAAAAAAGAACTAAGAAATAATTAATACCTCATTCCCATATGGTGCGCGACCTCCGAGACTCTACCATGTACAAAATATTTCCACCGCCTTCCCTACCACAAACATCCATAAATGTGTTGAGCTTCACATTTAAACACCCTGTCGTCGTCATTCACCCCTGAACCATAATACTATATGTTTAGCAGCTAGTAAAATCAATCCTCACATCCTCTGCTTCATCAGTAATGTTTGCCTTGGTGTCATCTTTGACGAGTTAAATCGCATTAACCACCGTACGTATAGTGACGATAACATGATAGGTGGTAGTAATGACAATAACTCGATAGATAACAGTAATCATCTATTCCCTGGAGTATAATAACGATGCTATGATAATAACAATAAGATGTCATTTTCCTGCAGTGACCAGTTAATAAAGTCAAGAGCTAAAACCACCCTCAAGTGACCCAGGTACTGTGCCGTATAGCTAAACACTCCTCTTCGATTAATCAACAGATCTAATGTCAACACAATATCAACAGACTCTCTGCCATATTCCTCCTGCACCTTTATTTTGTATCTTACAGCAAAACAAGTACAGTCCTTCATAAATCCTACAGCAAAACGAGTAATGTCTTTCATAAGTCATACAACAGACAAGTACAGTTCTTCATAAATCCTGCAATAAACAAGTACAGTCCTTCATAAATCCTGCAGTAAACACGTACAGTACAGTCCTTCACAAGTCAAACAACAAACAAGTACAGTACAGTCCTTCATGAACGCCGCAGGATAAGCTGGTCGCTCGTCTCAAGGATGTTATTAACTACCAGCATATTGTAACAGTCATTTCCTCTACCTCAATCTTCCTTATTATGTTTCACTCTGAATAAATTCCTTGGATTGTCTGTGATAGTTAACATGTTATGGGATATTCAGTTTACCTGATGATTCGACACCTTGATTTATTTCACCTGAAAATTTATCACCCAAACGCTTACCTATCCTAACCAAACTTAACTGAACCTTAACCTATCCTAACCAAACTTAACTGAACCTTAACCTAACTTAATTAACCTTAACCTAACTTAATGAACCTTAACCTAACTAACCTAACTTAATGAACCTTAACCTAACTTAATGAACCTTAACCTAATCTAGCGCTAACCTTGCAAACCAAATCTAACCAAACTTAACCTACCGTAACCGTCCTAGGTAGCGTTAGGGTGGTTAATCTTCAGGTAAAATAAGTTGAGGTGTCTTAATCTTCGGGTGATCGACTATTCTTTTGTACAGCGCCTCATCTATGTGGCCACATATATTAGGTATAGCTTAAGTCTGTGGTTTCATAACTAGCTGTTTTACCACTACCATTATCCCCATCACCATTAGTCATTTTATAACCCCAAAGTAATCTCCTACATCAACCAGATCAACAAGAATTAAACAAAACTGCATTAGTGAGGTGAGCTCATACGCCCGCCAACATGTATGATGATGATAAGGCTTTTTGGTCGATCTTCCTCAGGCGGAATTAAAACTAACGTTCAGTCAGTCAGGAGAGGTTATTGGGTCAAGTGTTGGGTCAAGTAGATACCACACACCCATGACCCTTCAGGCCTTTACGCCCTTAATTCATGAGTCATAAAGGCAAGCATGAACTCCGCATGCTTCCCAGTTGGGCTCTGTAAACGCTTCAGCGCTTCACCTTGCACAGGATGTAAGGGGGTGCCCAATAAACTAGCCCTCTCTTGGGCAATCTGTAATCTGTAATGTAACCAGCATGGTGGAGTATGGTGGTACGTGCACCAGGTAGGGTGGTTGTGGTGGTGGCCGAGGTGGAGGGTGTTGGGGGTGTAGAACCTGGAGGAGGGAGGGTGAAGGGGGGTTGTAGTGGGAGCTAACTTAGCATGGATTAAGGGAGGGTGAGAACAAACAAAACTTTCTCCTCTCTCTCTCTCTCTCTCTCTCGAGCGTACACACACTCGAAATAAATCTCCGTATAACATAAAGTTGATCTATACTGAAAAGCCGTATAGAAACAGGAGAAGCTATTTACTTATGAGAATTTAGTACCGATACATGCGTGTGTGTGTGTGGACGTGTGTGTGTGTGTGTGGTGTGTACGTATGGATGAGCATGTAAACAGTATTATGACGTGACCTATTTCCATACAAAAGAGAGTAGGACCCAGCACCTCGTCCTGAGGCACCACCAGGACACGTAAACATACAAACAGTCCTCCGCTCGGGTCACCTGAAGATCAGCCCCCAGCTTATTTCACCCCATGATTAATTAAACACCCTTGACGCTACCTGAGGGGAGGTTAGGTTAGGTTAGACTAGGTTAAGTTATGTAATGTTAGGTTAAGTTATGTAATGCTTGGTTAAATTAGGTCAGGTTATATTAGGTTAGGTTTGATTAGCATTAGGGTGCTTAATCATCAGGCAAAATAAGATGGGGCGGTTAATCTTCAGGTAATTCCGCCGTTCTACTACCACAAAGGAACAGATATTTGCCACTAACTGTTCATTATCCGAGGAAGTACAATAATACTAGTTTACAGGAAAATGGCCTTTCCTCACGGGTCATAGCGCACCCACCGGGGAGCCTGAGGTCAAAGGTGCAAATATGGACGACAAGAAGGTGGGGGAAAGAGCAGGGACCTCACAGACCTCATACGAGGCTGCCGATGATAATTCCTTCACTAATGTAGTAGCGCCAACAGGCTATTGATCGCCAAACATGTGGAGGCAGACCTGGATTTCTGGTGACGGGAAATCTTCACACGGCAAGATTCATTGTTGGAGGAAGAAAGATATACTACCTTCTTACGTTATCTAGAGAGTTATCGACGTAATCATAAACTAGCCTACATAGTGAATATTTATAATTTGAAATTTAATAAAGAACACTGTTAGTTATGTAAGTTATGTACAGTGTAACTTAAGGAAACAGGTGTGCTACTTCGGGGAACACGCGTGTTACTTAAGGGTACAGACGTGTTACTTAAGGGTACAGGCGTGTTAATTTAAGGGAACAGGTATTGTGCTTAAGGGAACAGGTATTGTGCTTAAGGGAACAGGTGTGTTACTTAAGGGAACAGGTGTGTTACTTAAGTGAACAAGTGTGGTACTTAAGGGAACAGGTATGTTACTTAGCAGGGGTTCTCAAACTTTCTTCAACCAAGGACCCCTTATATACCATGACGCATACAAATATTGTCAATAATCAAAGAATAAATCATAGTCCAAAGCATTTGTTCATTTCAACCCAAATCCAAAACATCCTGCGAATTGGAATCGCCAAATCTCTCACAAACGTTAAATTCACTATTTCTCAAAAACATTTTTCACGGACCCCAGTTTGAGAATCTAGAGAACAGGTGTGTTACTTAAGGGAACAGGTGTGTTACCTAAGGGAACAGGTTAGGTTAAGGCCTATCATGGTTAAATCTAGGAGACAAGTATGGGTGGCAGAGAGAGAGAGAGAGAGAGAGAGAGAGAGAGAGAGAGAGAGAGAGAGAGAGAGAGAGAGAGAGAGAGAGAGTGATGGAAGAGGCAGAGGGAAAGTGAAGGCAGAAGAAGTTAAAAGGAGAGAAGCTGAGAAACAGGAATATATGTATATATATGCTGATAACCATACACACACACACAGAGAGAGAGAGAGAGAGAGTAGGTCACTAGCCTAATAATGTACGCCAACTTTTGCTTCATTGTGACCTTAAAGCCTGCCCGCTGATAATCATCATTCACAAGACACACCACGACACACCACGACACACACAAGATCACACCACGACACACAAGATCACACCACGACACACAAGCTCACACCACGACACACAAGCTCACACCACGACACAAAGCTCACACCACGACCACGACACACAAGCTCACACCACGACACACAAGCTCACACCACGACACACAAGATCACACCACGACACACAAGATCACACCACGACACACAAGATCACACCACGACACACAAGATCACACCACGACACACAAGCTCACACGACACACAAGCTCACACCACGACACACAAGATCACACCACGACACACAAGATCACACGACACACAAGATCACACCACTACACACAAGATCACACCACGACACACAAGCTCACACCACGACACACAAGATCACACACGACACACAAGCTCACACCACACACACTCACACCACACACACAGCTCACACCACGACACACAAGATCACACCACGACACACAAGCTCACACCACGACACACAAGCTCACACCACGACACACAAGCTCACACCACGACACAAGCTCACACCACACACACAAGCTCACACCACGACACACAAGATCACACCACTACACACAAGATCACACCACGACACACAAGCTCACACCACGACACACAAGATCACACCACGACACACAAGCTCACACCACGACACAAGCTCACACCACGACACACAAGCTCACACCACGACACACAAGCTCACACCACGACACACAAGCTCACACCACGACACACAAGATCACACCACGACACACAAGATCACACCACGACAAGATCACACACACACGACACACAAGATCACACCACGACACACAAGATCACACCACGACACACAGATCACACCACGACACACAAGCTCACACCACGACACACAAGCTCACACACGACACACACTCACACACACAAGATCACACCACGACACACAAGATCACACCACACACCGACACACACGGATCACACGACACGACACACACAAGCTCACACACACAAGATCACACCACGACACACAAGCTCACACCACGACACACAAGCTCACACCACACACAAGATCACACCACGCTCACACCACGACACACAAGCTCACACCACGACACACAGATCACACACCACGACACACAAGCTCACACCACGACACACAAGCTCACACCACGACACACAAGCTCACACCACGACACACACAGCTCACACCACGACACACAAGATCACACCGACACACAAGCTCACACCGACACACTCACACACACTCACACCACGACACACAAGCTCACACCACGACACACACACATCACACACACAAGATCACACGATCACACCACGACACACAAGATCACACCACGACACACAAGATCACACCACACACACACGACACACAAGCTCACACCACGACACACAAGCTCACACCACGACACACTCACACCACGACACACAAGATCACACCACGACACACAAGCTCACACCACGACACACAAGCTCACACCACGACACAAGCTCACACCACGACACACAAGCTCACACCGACACACAAGATCACACCACGACACACAAGATCACACCACGACACACACAAGCTCACACCACACACAAGCTCACACCACTACACACAAGATCACACCACGACACACAAGCTCACACGACACACAAGATCACACCACACACGACACACACACACAAGCTCACACCCGACACACAAGCTCACCACGACACACAAGCTCACACCACGACACACAAGCTCACACCACGACACACAAGCTCACACCACGACACACAAGCTCACACCACGACACACAAGCTCACACACACACAAGCTCACACCACGACACACAAGCTCACACCACGACACACACAAGCTCACACCACGACACACAAGCTCACACCACGACACACAAGCTCACACCACGACACACACACACCACGACACACAGCTCACACCACGACACACAAGATCACACCACGACACACAACACACAAGATCACACCACGACACACAAGCTCACACCACGACACACAAGCTCACACCACGACACAAGATCACACCACTACACACAAGCTCACACCATATACCGACTGTATTATTATTATCATTAGTCTGGTGTAGTTTTCATGAGCGTGTTGGTATTGAGTGGCGGGGAATTTGAGAAGCTTTTGAGTGTTCGTACTTGAGTTGTTTACTTTCATAATATCATATCAATAAGAGGTGTGTGTGTCTCTGTGTGTGTGTGTGTGTGTGTGTGTGTATACGGCTGGTATGTCTGGGTGGGTGTGCTAGTGTACTAATGTATGTGTGCGTCTGTGCGTGTTAACCTTAACCTAACCTAACCTTAACTTAAATTTATCCTATCGTACCGTATTTAATCTAATTTTAACCTACATCTAATCTACCCTATCCTACCTTAACCTCAGTTTAGCCTAACCTGAACCTACCCAGAAACCTAATCTAGCCTACCCTTCCCTGAACTTAACCTACCCTAACCTAATCTAACTTTAACCTAATCTAACCCTATCTTTCGTTTCAATAACCGATAGCTAACTGAAAAAATAACATCAGTGAATGAATGTATGAATGAATCAACTAAATGAAAAATGATTGAACTCTTGGTGGCTTCAATCCGTCAACTCTCAGCAACAAATGAATGAATGAATGAATGAATGAATAAACGAATGAGTAAAAAGTTTCATGAGTAAATGAAAGTATGAATGAATAAACGTATTTTGAATGAATGAAGGGAATAAAACTGTTAATGAGTAAACACTACCAAACATTAATATTTACTTAAGAAAATACCCTTTTTTAGAGAAAGTCTGATAAATTGTTATTACTTTCTATTGCCCCCCCCCCCTCTCTCAGTTTCTCTTCTCACGTTTTCCTATCTCGCTTTTGTTCTTTCTGATTTCTCTCTCTCTCTCTCTCTCTCTCTCTCTCTGCTTTTTCTTAGCTATCTCTCTTTATTTTCTCTCTTTCTGTTTTCTCCGTCTCTATCTTCTTTTTCTAACGGTGGAAGAAAGACACGGGTGAGGCAAGACACGGGTGAAGCAAGACGGGTGAGGCAAGACACGGGTGAAGCAAGACGGGTGAGGCAAGACACGGGTGAGGTGAGGCAAGACACGGGTGAGGCAAGACACGGGTGAGGCAAGACACGGGTGAAGCAAGACGGGTGAGGCAAGACGCGGGTGATGGAAGACACGGGTCATGTAAGATATGGGTGATGCACCACGAGTTAGGCTGGACACGGGTGATGCAAGACACGGGTGAGCCAGGACACGGGTGAGCCAGGACACCGGTGAGGCAAGACTCGGGTAAGGCAAGACTTAAGGCGAAGCAACAAGAAAGGCATTAGTGTGTACGTGATCCATGCCAGGTAATGTTGGGCAAGGGCTACAGAAGACGAGTGTGTGTGTGTGTGTGTGTGTGTGTGTGTGTGTGTGTGTTTACAAGTGCGTTGTGTTTTTCAGTCTGCCACGGCCTACATGTTTGTCTATCTGCTTACTAATCTATGTATCTATCTATCTATCTATCTCTGTAAATGAATATGCAGGTGTCATTTACAATCTTCCTGAGAGAGAGAGAGAAAGAGAGAGAGTGAGAGTCATTGACACACACCCTGTTAAAGATAAAGAAAAGCAATAAAGATAGTAGGGCAGCGAGATTAGACGAATGGTGGGAGATAACAGTTAAAGGGAAAGTACAGTGACTCACAACACCTAACGGTTCATAACAACGGGAAACTTAGTGGAAACACGTGCAAATCCCCCCCCTCCCCCTAGCTTATGTCACCTGATGATTAAACACCCTCAGGTTACTTGGGGGAGGTTAGGTTAGGTTAGGTTAGAATAGGTTAGGTTTGGGTTAGCGTTCGGGTAACTGTGTGGAAGAGAGGCAGGGAGAGTAACTGAGTAAGGGAGGGAAGAGATAGAGACGGGAGTAACTGAGTAAGGGAGGGAAGAGAGAAGCAGGGAGAGTAACTGAGTAAGGGAGGGAAGGGAAGGTAACTGAGTAAGGGAGGGAAGAGACAGGCAGGGAGAGTAACTGAGTAAGGGAGGGAAGAGAGAGGCAGGGAGAGTAACTGAGTAAGGGAGGGAGAGAGGCAGGCTAATTGTGTGAGAGAGGAAGGAGAGATGTGCAGGGATGGTAACTGAGTGAGCGAGCGAGGGAGGGAGGGAGAGTTGGAGGCAGGGAGGGTTGGCTGAGTAAAAAAGCAGGCTGTATGGGGGTTAAAAGGGAGGGAGAGAAGGCTGGCAGGGAGACGTGATGTAGGGTGTAAGGGTGAGGGAGAGGTGTCCAGGTGAGAGCTGAGGAAAGAGATGTGACCTGAGGGAGGGAGGGGGAGGAGAGCATGTGATCTAGAGGCGACACGGGGAAGTGGTGTTCGTGGGAGGAGGTACGTGGAGAAGAGAGTCGCGTGGAGAATGGGAGGGTGGGGGTGGAGAGGAGGGGGATCGTGTGTGTGTGTGTGTGTGTGTGTGTGTGTGTGTGGTGAGCCGGTATAATCTAGGAGACTGCTTGCCTGTGACACACACACTCACACACACACTCTCTCTACAAAAGCTGGCGGAGAGACAGTATTGTATGGCTAAATGTCTGTATGTTGTTTTGAGTAATTGTTGTGTCTGTCCGTATTTCTTGACCCATGAAGACTCATTAACCGGTTCCATACACTGTGATAATACTAATATTAATAACACTAACAAAAACTAATGCAGATTATACACATTACTTAAATAACCCAAGATGAAAGAGATAACAGTAAAAAAACAACAATAACAACTTATGTAATGGGGAACAGGAAGAGGGTGGGTGAGAGTGAGGAAGGCAGAGGAGGAGGAGAGGAAGAGGAGTTAGCAACAGCGATACGTGAGAACTGTAGGAGGGGGGAAACAAAGGAGGAAGAGAGGGAGGGAGGGGGGGAGAGGTCGAGGGGCGGGAGTGAGGATGTAGGGAGAAGGGTGACTGGGAGGGAGGGTGGGTGGAGTGAGAAGGGAGAAGGTGGAAGGAAGGAGGAAGGTAATGGAGGGGGGAGTAAGTGGTGGGTCCGAAGAAGGGAGGGAAAAGAGTAAGGGAGGAAGGGAGGGGAGGAGAGGGAAATAAGATGGAAGGGTGTGAGGCTTTTTTTTTATTATTTGTTTATTTATTTTTAGAAAAAGAGTGGTGGATGGAAATGGGGGTGAAAGGAAGGAGGTAAGGAGGGAGGGATTGGAAAGGAGGGGAGGGAGGCAGCTGCCGTAATGCAAGACTTTGACAATGCATGACGGTTGGTGAGTCATGCAGCCGGTGGGTCATGCTCTCTCTCTCACCTCTCTCACCTCTCTTTCTTTCTTTTTTTCTTTCTCTCTCTCCTCACTTTCTTTTTTTTTTGGATTTATGATAATTGGCGATATATATTTCTGTTTCTTCTCCATCCTGCTCTTCCTCCACTCCCATTCCTCTTAATACTCCTCTTGTTCTTTCAAGTCCTCCTCCTCCTCTTTCTCACCATATTCGTCCTTCTCTTCTTTCTTCATCATCTTCCTTTTCCTCCCTATTTCTCTACCTCCGGCTCTTCCTTTCTATTCCTTCTTATTTCTTCCCAATTCTCCTCTTCCTTACCTTCACCCTCTTCTCTCGTCTCCCTCTTCATTTCTCCTCTTCTTTCTGTTCCTTCTTTCTCGATCTACTATTTTTTTGTTCATCTGCCTTCCTCCTCATCTTATAGTAATCCACTCCTCTTCCTTATCATTAACTTATTCCTTCTTCCTCATGTTAGCCCTTTCCTTCCTTCCTTCCTTCCTCTTCCTTCTTTCCCACTTCTCCTCCTTGTGATTATCTACTGAGTCTTTGTTTATTTCACTTCCTTTATTTTATTTGTATTAATTCTTTCTCACCCTCTTTCCTACTACCGCTTCTTTTTTTTGTTTATGCTTGTTTTTATTATTTTTCTTCTTCGTTGCTTTTTCATTACTCCCTTTCTTCACCTTCACTGTTCTTCTCCCTCTTCTTCTTCACTGTTCTTCTCCCTCTTCACTCCTCTTCACCCTCTTCTTCTTCACTGTTCTTCTCCCTCTTCACTCCTCTTCACCCTCTTCTTCTTCACTGTTCTTCTCCCTCTTCCTCACTACTCCGTCATCACCCCATTTCTTCACACTATATTTATTACAGTCTCCGTCACCTAGCATCTTACGACCATTCGATACGTTTTCTTAATTTGTCAAGATACTATTTACCACGTGCAGCTGGTGCAAGAGGCACCAGGTGGTGTGGAAGTTACTAGGTGGTGAAGGAGATACCAGGTGGTACAAGAGGTACCAAGTGGTGAATTGAATTGTAACAGTGGTGTGGAAGGTATTAGGTGGTGTAGGGGGTATCAAGTGGTATAGGGGGTACCAGATGGTGCAGGAGGTACCAGGTGGTGGAAGAGGTACCAGTTAGTCTGTAATACCAACCTTGCCAAGACTGAACATTGATGAGAGTTTAAAAAATACTTTACAGTAATATTTCAACCAAGGGCCACCTGTGGACCACCTGGGGCCCACCTGTGGACCACAGCTGGTGCCATTTTCGTGGGGTTCCGGCACTCACCAAATGAGTACTGATTTACTGTACGTAGATACTGTACTGGCTTCCTGTGTCAGGTGTGTGTGTGTGTGTGTGTGAGCTCATATTTCTGTGTTTATGGTAGCAGGTGCTGAGTATGGTGTCAGGTGCTATGGTAGCAGGTGTTGTGTATGGTGGCAAGTGTTGTGTATGGTGGCAGGTGTTGATGGTGGCAAGTGTTGATTATGGTGTCAGGTGTTGTGTATGGTGGCAAGTGTTGTGTATGGTGGCAGGTGTTGTGTATGGTGGCAAGTGTTGTGTATGGTGGCAGGTGCTGTGTATGGTGGCAGGTGTTGATTATGGTGACAGGTGTTGTGTATGGTGGCATGTGTTGATTATGGTGGCAGGTGTTGATTATGGTGGCAGGTGTTGATTATGGTGGCAGGTGTTGATTATGGTGGCAGGTGTTGAGTATGGTGGCAGGTGTTGAGTATGGTGGCAGGTGTTGATTATGGTGGCAGGTGTTGATTATGGTGGCAGGTGTGAGTATGGTGGCAGGTGTTGCATGGTAGCAGGTGTTGATTATGGTGGCAGGTGTTGATTATGGTGGCAGGTGTTGATTATGGTGGCAGGTGTTGGTATGATGGCAGGTGTTGATTATGGTGACAGGTGTTGTGTATGGTGGCAGGTGTTGATTATGGTGACAGGTGCAGGTGATTATGGTGGCAGGTGTTGAGTATGATGGCAGGTGTGAGTATGGTGGTATGTTGTGTATGGTGGCAGGTGTTGATTATGGTGACAGGTGTTGATTATGGTGGCAGGTGTTGAGGTAGTATGATGGCAGGTGTTGAGTATGGTGGCAGGTGTTGATTATGGTGACGTGTTGATTATGGTGGCAGGTGTTGATTATGGTGGCAGGTGTTGATTATGGTGGCAGGTGTTGTATGGTGGCAGGTGTTGATTATGGTGGCAGGTGTTGATTATGGTGGCAGGTGATAATGGTGGATTATGGTGGCAGGTGTTGATTATGGTGGCAGGTGTTGTGTATGGAGGCAGGTGTTGTGAATGGTGGCATGTGTTGATTATAGTGGCAGGTGTTGGTTATGGTGGCAGGTGTTGTGTATGGTGGCAGGTGTTGTGTATGGTGGTAATTTATGAGGTCATATGTGAGGGCGTGTGGGCTTGGGTGTGTGAGGTGAAGTTCAGGGTTGGGTAGCCCAGAATAGTTTGGTTGGACGCCAGGTGGAGCCGCGCCAGCTCAGTGCCTTGTCTACCACCCTTTGGCTCGCTGGTGCCTCACGATGGTGGTGGTTAATTGTAGTAGAGCTGATGATACTGGTTGTGGTAGTGGTTTGGGGGGGGGTGGTATTGTTTTCGGTTGTTGAGGATGGTGTGGTGACGTGGTGGTGGTTGTAGTTGTACTGGTAGTAGTTATGGAATGTCATGGTGCTGATGGTATCGTTGCTGGTACTGGTAGTGGGTGTGATTGTGGTGGTGGCTTAGGTTAATGCTGTTAGCAGAGGTAAAGCTGTTAATGGCATTGCTTGTGGTGGTAGTTGTGATGGTGGTGCTGGTTGTGGTGGTAGTTTTAGTAGTGGTGGTGGTGGTAGTTGTGGTGGTGGTACTGGATGTGGTGGTTGGCACTGGTGGCACTAATAGTGTTACTGCCAACGGAGGTACTCTGTGTGCGTGTGTGTGTGTGTTTTAATAGGGTAATAGTTTATATAACGCATTTCCAATCACGTGTGGTGTTATAACAGCTTGGCAGGGAGGAAGCCCCAAGCGTTTACGTAAAGCCTGATGACCATTGTAGCAACTGGCTGAAATGAGGCCGCTGTGTGTATACATAGTCTACAGTATATATTACACCTGTTGGATTTAATGAACATAATTGTACCACGATATATATATATATATATATATATATATATATATATATATATATATATATATATATATATATATATATATATATATATATGAAATTATCGCGTTGTAAACAGAAATACACAATACAAATCTATAAACCACTCGCCACTACTGTCAACATTGTGATTAGTGAACATTTTTAATATATACTGTACTCGTATTTGCACCGATTGGTATTCTGCACCATGTAAATACAGACGTGGGACCCCTGTTTGTTTACATGTCTGAAAAAAGAGTGGAAAAGCAACGCTGACGTGAGGAGTAATAACTGCTTCCAGAAATACTCTCCTTTCATAACTTGCTTATATTTCCCCCGAGTTTCACGATGAATAATTTTTATCAAGTTGTTAGTATAAACACAAGAATTTGCTGAATAAGATGTGGCGTCAAAATTTAAAAAGCTAAGCAGATCCTATCCTGTTTTTGCTGTCACGTCAGCCAAGTGAAGCCCCTCACTATTGTGAGTTAACATGAAAGGAGGCAAGTTGAATGGAGGGAAACCAGGCGGTGAAGTGGAGAAAAGGAGGATAAACTGTAATATGTGAACAGACAATGGGTATTAAGGAAGGGAAAATGATAAGAATAACCAGACTGTTCCTGTATAATATAATTGCGTAATGTTTAAAGCCAACACATACTAACATCTGGTTAAACCACAAATCGAAAATAAAGCTTGTTATGCATGTTTCATAAGAGAGAGTTGAAACTTGCTGAATATAACATAACACAGTTGAGTGTATCTACACCATATTCTGATCTTCCTTGTTGCTCTTGCTTGCGTCATCCTGCTGGTTATAACATGGGGTACACTGTTGGTATGATCACTGATAAACGATACCCATGTCGAGGAATTTATGGGCAAGCTGGTTGAAATAAACTTTAAAATTGGATAATAATTACAAAAATTAAGCAGACAGAAGCTTTTTTTAATTCGGTAATGGAATTTAATCATCTCGTATTCCTCAAGCTGCACCAACCTATTTTACTCTCTTATACTTCAAGCTCTGTGTGGTTCTTAAACATGGTCTAGGAAGCAGGTGTGATGAGGAAGACTTGGCAAATAATGAAAGACAAAGAATAGACTATTAATTCACCGTCTGTCATGATTTCCCGACAAACTCGCTTCATTTATTTTATTAAGGGAGGGCGAGAAAGACACACACACACACACAGCTGACTACCGACAAGGGATATATCTAATTAGGGAAGGGAAGATATCTGTGTGAGTGTTTCGACATACTCGGACAATTAATATTATGCACTACACATATCAAAGTTATCACAAACCATATTATTATTATTATTATTATTACTATTATTATTATTATTATTATTATTATTATTATTATTATTATTATTATTATTATTATTATTATTATTATTAGCATGTTAGAAATTAAACAGTATATAAGATACTCCATTTAATGTATAATAAGACTATTTTTTGATTCACAACTACTAAGACTATACTAAAGTGTTCTATTACAATGTTTAGTACATGGGAGATATTACAGTGGACTACCCGAAGATTAGACACCCGAACTTATTACATCTGATGATAAACACATTAACGCTACCTGGGAGGGTTAGGTTAGTTTAGTTTAGGTTAAATTAAGTAATGTCAGGTTAGGTTAAGTTAGGTTACATTAGATTATGTTATGTTAACGTGACGGTGGTTAATCTTAAGGATGACTCGAAAATACTATGCACTTATCTTTCAAGAAGCCAAGATCCAAATCCTCAACAACTCCATACGTTATATTTCACCCCTAACTTCTGCTCAGTGAATGGATCCAGTTAAGGTAGAGTCTCAGTATAACTTTGATGCCACTAGGGGGCGTCGTTTCCGTGCCGCGCTTAAACCAGGCAGTAAGGTGTGTTCTTATAATCTCCACTCAGGAAGAAAATGCACCGTGCGAGAACCTCTTGACAATCCAACCTTGTTTACTTCATGATTTGTTGCCTCAGAACCAGAATCATGAAGATAAAATGGTGTAATTCAGGTAGTGTTGTGGGTGTAGTGAGTGTGGTGGGTGTGATGGGTATAGTGGGTGAGAGGCGTGGTGGGTGTGTAGTGCTTGTTGACCAGGTGTTATGGCGGTGGGTGTCGACTAGCAGGCACGTTCATACTCGTGATATGTGTACACAGTATTAGGTAGGAATGTAATCAGATATATACACACACGATAAACTTACAACACAACACGTACGCCCACAGAACCATGCGTACTCAGACATGCATGCACACACACACACCTATGGACTAGTTACTGCAGCACGAGGCCTAGGTGACCTCACACGGTTCATGTTCCTTCTCCTTTCAGTAATGAAAGTTTTTTGTTAAACGACCCACCCATCCCATGTCTTTGTATGTATAATAGTCATTTCTGTCCAGTGTATATTTTCAGCATTTTGGCTGCAGAACTTTTCCAATGAACCGTTTATTATTATTATTATTATTATTATTATTATTATTATTATTATTATTATTATTATTATTATTACACGCATACACGTCACCCCCCCAAAAAAACCACACACACACGGCACCCCCTACACATACATACATGGCACCCCTCCACACACATACATGGTACCCCCATATATATGACACCTCAACACACATACTTGGCACTCCTACGCATATATACTTGGCAACCCCACACATACACTACATGGCACTGAACACACACACACGACACACGCATACATGCCACCCCAAATAACGCTCACACATACAAGGCACCTTCAACACATAAATGACACCCCCACACACAAACATTGCATCTCCAACACACACAAACATGCACCTTCAACATACATACATGTCACCTTCAACACACAAACATGGCACTCCAACACACACAAACATGCATCTTCAACATACATACATGGCACCTCCACACACATACATGACACCTCCACACACATACATGGCACCTCCAACACACATAAACATGTCACCTTCAATACACATACATGGCACCTCCACACACACATACATGGCACCTCCAACACACACAAACATGGCACTGCCAATACACATACATGTCACCAGCAACAAACATACATGACACCCCCCACACACATACATGGCACCCCCACACACATACATGGCACCCCCACACACATACATGCACCCCCACACACATACATGGCACCCCACACACATACATGGCACCCCACACACATACATGGCAACAGCAACAAACATACATGGCACCACCAATACACATACATGGCACCACCAATACACATACACACCAGCAACAAACATACATGGCACCCCACACACATACATGGCAACAGCAACAAACATACATGGCACCACCAATACACATACATGGCACCACACATACATGGCACCCCCACACACATGCACCCACACACATACATGGCACCCCACACACATACATGGCACCCCCACACACATACATGGCACCCCACACACATACATGGCAACAGCAACAAACATACATGGCACCACCACACACATACATGGCACCACCAATACACATACATGGCACCAATACACATACATGTCACAGCAACAAAACATACATGGCACCCCACACACATACATGGCACCCCCACACACATACATGGCACCCCACACACATGGCACCACCATACACATACATGGCACCAGCAATAAACATACACATGGCACCACCAATACACATACATGGCACCACCAATACACATACACACACACATACATGGCACCCCACACACATACATGGCACCACCACACACATACATGGCACCCCCACACACATACATGGCACCAGCAACAAACATACATGGCACCACCAATACACATACATGGCACCACCAATACACATACATGGCACCCCCACACACATACATGGCACCACCAATACACATACATGGCACCTCCAACACACACAAACATGGCACCAGCAACAAACATACATGGCACCCCCACACACATACATGGCATAACTTATCATATATCTCAGGGCTACACACACCAGTAACACGCTATTAACATTTCACCCTCACGGCAGCACCAAGAGGCACCGTTGGTAGCTGGCTGGGGACTCCCTGGCACCCTGCCACGCACTCAGCCTCCCTACCACAAGATAATTTTAAGTCACGACAGGTATAAGGTCCATTAGTCCTCAATAACCTTACAGATTATCGTTCATTTAACCAATCAGATATCATTATCAACCATCTAATTAAAATTCTAAATCAGGATCTTGCGGTAATGAATAAGGTTGAGATTACTTTATTAATGAGTAAGATTTCAGCCTTATTACACACTTGTGGTTTAGTAGTGTGTTGCTCTGGCTTGGATTTGGAATGACCGGTTTGGCTGTGCTCCTTGAGCGCGAGACGTTGCCAAGTATGATGGTCGTTGTGTGGTGGCTATT
Source organism: Homarus americanus (assembly GCF_018991925.1). NCBI lineage: Eukaryota > Metazoa > Arthropoda > Malacostraca > Decapoda > Nephropidae > Homarus > Homarus americanus. Next base: position 136,426 of record NW_024737950.1, on the reverse strand, counting down.
ATATATATATATATATATATATATATATATATAATGTGTGTGTGTGGTGGCTGCTCTGTGTGTAGATGTGTGTGCGGAAAGACGCTGCCGCCGCTCCTCCCGCACTGGATGGAGCTATCCACATGTGCAACATCTATGAACGACTCTGCCGGTCCCGTATCGGCCTCTTTAGTCACCCCAGAACTCACCAACCTAGGTGACATCCCTAATAACTCATCATTGTATCATAGCTGGATAATCGTCATACTCGATTCCGAGTGACAGCAAAGTAGTAGTAGTGTGTGCGTGTGTGGCGGCTGCTCTGTGTGTGTGTGTGTGGTCGTTATGTGTGGTGGCTGTCGTGTGGGTGTGTGTGTGGTCGTCTTGGACAGTGTAAGAGGTGGTCACTGTATGGAGTAGGCAGTATAAGCGGTGGTCACTGTCTGGGGCGGGCAGTATTAGTGGTGGTCACTATACAAGGGCTCGCGTGCCAAACCTGAGTAACCCTTTTCCGGGTAGACAAGTTGGCGCTGTAGCAGGAGAGGCCACGAACTGTGTTGATTAGTCGCTAATACCTGAGTTAATGGATTGTAGCGTTGGTACGGATGTAGCGGTATTAGCTGCATGTAGCACTAGTACCTGGATATGTAGCGGTAATGGCTGAAAGTAGCGATAATGCTGATGTAGCGGTATAGGCTGCGTGTAGCACTACTAGCTGAATGTGCGGCGGTATTGGTTGTATTTAGCACTAGTACTATTTATGTAGCGGTAATGGCTGAATGTAGCGCCGAATGATGAATTTGGTGGTCATAGGTGAATGTAGCTGCTCTCGAGGATTGTAGTGATAATGGGTAGCGGCTCCTAGAGAATGTCGTGTAATTGTTTGAAGTTAGTAACACCTGACAAAAAGCCAGCCACTCATTTCCGCCTCGGTAATAGTTATGTTATTATACCAGAACGCTTGTTGTCGTAGCTATTCCAAAACGTTGTCTTCCTGGGGCCCTGGGACTGTTTTCTGGGGCCAAGGTTAAACACCATAACTTATTTTACCTAACTTAACACCACCTTAATATTCACTTAACCTAGCCTACCTCACCCTAACTAACCTAACCTTCTCTACCCCAATCCAGGTAATGTTAGATTGATGAAATAAGCTGGGTAGTCTGATCTTCAGGTGATCCCGATGAAGGTATGCTAACTGGTTGGCTTAAGCTCAAATATGTTTTAAGGTTAATACTATCTTAAAAACTCTTTTAAAAATTACTTTAGTCAAGTTTGTCCCTTATCTGATGTTAAATGAACGATTATGTAACGATGGTAAAAGTCTAAGTGTAATTTTGACGTATATTTTGTGTTACAACATAAGTCATCCCAGTTACATTATTTTAAAATCCTGAGTTATGATACACATCGTTTGAACGTCTGAAAAATCTGATCCTGATCACCTACATAACCGAGCCGATTAACATGTATTAGCTACCTGGAGTCGCCTGTAGAGTTATTGATATTGATATTGAGACAGTTTATTTAGTCAGAAGAACACAGATACAGAGTCGATTAAAAATCATAATATTAACATGGCTGAGCCAGTTGAGAACCTGAGTGGAAGATGTGTGACCTGTATTCCGACTGTAATGATATATATGATTCAACTGGAGCACTACAACACCCACTGGTCTCGATAACCAGGTAAACCAGCTCTGACTGGATCGTTACCCCCTCCCCCAACGTCCCAGCCGCCACACTCCTATCCTCGGGGAAGAGTTGACCCGGAGGCTACGTGTGTTGCCAGCCATTAGCTGTGTGTGGCATTTCTTTCTGTAACTCCCTATAACGCTAGGATGTCCTTCTGTAACTCCCTATAACGCTGAGATATCCTTCTGTAACTCCCTATAATGCTGAGATGTCCTTATGTAACTATAACGCTGGGATGTCCTTCTGTAACTCCCTATAACGCTGAGATGTCCTTCTGTAACTCCCTATAATGCTGAGATGTCCTTATGTAACTCTATAACGCTGGGATGTCCTTCTGTAACTCCCTATAACGCTGGGATATAATCTAGATATTCCTGGGATATATAACTAGAGGAATATATACAGTATATCCGGTATATTATAGACGCTTGAGGAATATAACGAGACTGGAAGGATATAACGGAAATTAATGGCCGGTGACTCAACCTAACAGCAGGACGAGAGTTTTAGTAGGGGAAGATAACGCCTTTGTCTCGTGTACCTCCCACCCCTCACCGCTTCTTCCTCCTCCCCTACCTACACCCTGTCTACACCCAACACACTTCATTACACCCCCGCCCCTTCCTCCTTCCTACACCCCATGCTACATCTTCCTCCTCCTCTTCGTCCCTCCTACACCTCTCATCGCACCCTCTTCTCCCCCCCTGCTATATCCCAGCCTCCTCCTACACTCAGCCTCCTTACAATCCATCCCCCCCTACCCCCCCCTCCCCATCCCCCTCATCCCCACCCTACCCCCAGCCACCCCCCCCCCCAGCCTCCCCATTGTGTGGTGAAGGGAAGGCTGTCAATAGTTCGTAAATGAAAAAAGTTTAAGATTGGTACAGTAGTTGACGGGCGGCCACCTTACTGCTGTACTGACCAGGTTAGCTAATAGTGTGGTGGTGTCATGCCTTGGTCTGAATTGCGGGTGATTTTTTTTTAAGAGTGGTTTGTCTGGATGGCTGCCCATTTTGTCGCTCTGACACCCGACAGCCTTTACCCTATCCAATTTGCAGGTGTTTTTGAGCCGTATTTCATGTTCCGCCTCTACCTTACACTCACAGGCTCCCCCCAGCCTTCCCTACCTCCCGCTTCCCCTACCCCAGCCTCCTCCCCACCCCAACCTCCCTTGCACCCCCAGCCTTCCCCTACCCCCATACCCCAGCCTCCCGTGCACTTTATTACACCCCAGCCCTACACCCCAGCCTTACAGCCTCCCCCTTATCCCTTACACCCCCAGCTTTACACCCCCAGCTTCTTCCCCTACCCCCAACCCCCCTCTTTTATCCTCATTACTTTATCACATTACTTTGATATCGTTCTTTTGCCTACTTTGTTCCGTTACTCTTTGGTATCATGCACTTTGTTATTTTATTTTGTTGTTCCCTACTTTGATATGGTATCTACTTTGTATCCATACTGATATCGTACTTTGTTCTTTTATTCCTACTTTATTGTCCCTACTTTGTTCCTTTTATATGCATTACACTGTTATCATGTGTTCTACTTTTTTACTTTATTCTCATTTGTTTGCTTTATTCTCTTATTCGTTCTATTTCTTCTTTATTCCTCTTTTTTCCTTTTGTTATTCTACTTTACACCTTTGACCCCCTTTGTTCCCCTGCACTATTCCCCTGTACCCTTCCCTACTGACCCCTACTTTGCCTTCCCTATAGCCTCCCTCCACCCCAGCCTTCCCCTGCCCCCAGCCCCCCTACACCCCCATTCCCCCCCCAGCCCCCCCCCTCCCCTCCCCCCAGCCTCCCCCTCCACCCCAGCCTTCACCCCAGCCTTCCCCCAGCCTCCCATTACACCCCAGCCTCCCCCCTACCCCAGCCTCCCCTTGCACCCCAGTTCTGAGTTGCAGTACAAAGACCTCTTCATGCATAACCCGACAACGTCACCCTTTCCCACCCTCCATTACATCCGTCGTTGACTCCTTCCCCTCCACCCCTCCTAATCCTCCATATTCCGTTTCCTACTCCTCTTCCTTCACCATATCCTGTTCCTCCTTTCCTCTTTTTTTCATGCAACTGTCCCCCACCTCCTTTTCACACAGCTGTCCTCTCCCCTATTCTTATATACAGCTGTACCCCCCCTTTCCCCTATTCTTATATACAGCTGTACCCCCCCTTTTCTTCCATACAGCTGTTCCCTCCCCTTCCTCTTCAATACAAGTGTTCTCTCCTCCATACATCTGTCCCCTCCCCCTACTCTTCCAAACAGAAATCGCCTCCCCTTTCTCCAAACAGCTGTCGCCTCCCCTTCTTCCTCCAAACAGCTGTCCACTCCTCCTTCATTCAGCTGCCCCTTCCTCCTCCTCCTCCCCCTACAAACTGCCATCCCCTCCTCCATACAGCCATCCTCTCCTCTTCCTCCCCCAAACAGCTGTCCCCTCCTCCATACAGCCAGTTCTCGTCCCCCGCGTGTGGGTGTCAGTTCCCTGGACAACTATTATCTCGTGATGGGTGGGTGATGCGGTGGGTTCCCCTAACACCAGGTTATCAGCTCACGTCCCCCTGCTCTCATTACCCCTGACGATGTGTGTCATACGTCTCTCTTAGTGCAGGAAGATGTTCGTTCTCTATTTTTTATAGTTGGTGTCTAGTGTATGATCTAGTAGTGTGTGTGGTGGGGGGGGGAGGGGGTTACTTTACAATGAACATCAAGAGAATTACTTGTAGCTAATCGTATCTATAGCTACAGCAGCCATAATAAATAGCACCATACTGCCTTATGTAAACCAAATTAGACGAGATGACATTTGTTTACAATAGTAACGTTCATGAAACCTCACGACAAGTAACCAAGCTTCATAAAACTTAGACACACGTTACCAGACTCCCCTCACCATAACATCATCCTCATCATCATTTCTTACAACCTTTCCCTATGTTATTCTTGGCCGACCCCTGACTCTCCTCCCATCCCTTGGCTGTGCTACATTCTCTTCACAGGCCTGAACCACCTCGCCAATACTCTTACTACCCAGCCGCACTCTTACCTCTATACGGGAAGTCTTATTTTACATGTCAGTTTGTAGTTTTGAGATATACTTTACTTAACTTAGTTGAGTCCCGTGCTGCAGTGATGATAATGTCAATATCATGCAAGTAGTCGCTGCCTCGTGCAACATGCAACAACAGTGATATGATTAAGGTTACAGGTAAATAAAGGTAAATATATAGGAATAGCAAAATGCACCAATTGCTCCCCTAAGCACTACCATTACAAACTGGAGTTATCAAGTACTTAATGTTCACAGTGGTTCTTGACGATGATACAAAATATATATATATTTTTTTTTACTCCTGACCGTGACTGTTCTTGTTCTGTGGTCCAGGTGTGGCAGACTCAGAGGGCGACTTGTACGAGGTCATTCACTGTGCTCGTCAAACAGGGGTCACGTCTGAGTCTCTTACAGGGGTCATGATAGTCTTGTCTGATATTAATAAATGTTAACTTTCATGATGTCATATTATTTTAATCAGTTAAGGTTACGGATTACTTGAAGAGTAGACGCCACAGTTTATTTCACCCTAACCAAGCATAACCTAATCCCTCCCAGGTGGCGTTAGGGTGCTTAATCATCAGGTGAAATAAGCTGGGGTGTCGAATCTTCAGGTGATCCAAGATTACTGTTATCAGTATATACAAAAAATAGGTTTAGCACCCTAACCTACCCGAATTAAATAAAAATGTAACTAAACCCAGCACTAATTAACGTCAGCATAATAAACTATCTGAAGAATCAAGTGTTGTTAGTTGTCAGGACAGATAGATGACTTACTTTCCCCGAGTTAGTGGCCCCGGTTTCGAGTTTTCTGGTTTGCTCCACGCAGACGATTCGGGGGGGATCAGAATGTGGTTGGGAGGTCATAAGTTTTCGACCTGACCTTTCCTCCCGGTAGTGCCGTAGGTGATCTGTAATCTGTGAACCACATCTGACCAGCGGTTGATGTTCTGTCTGCCAAGCTTGTGTAACGCCCCAGTACAGTACCTCGCCACTTTCTCCACACCATTTTTATATCTTATTTTTATTCACATTTCTCTTTGTCCGTTCATGCTTACTTCATTAAGACGCGTGTTTGTCTATATTTTTTTAACGCTTATTTAACACATATTTATTCATTTACGTTTATAACTGACACGAGAAATCTGTGAAACAAATACACATCGATGACGGGGTACACTAATATGTTTGGCTCACTGTTATTATATTCGGGTTTGCCTGATAAGGGCAAAAGGCTTCACCCTTAATAAGCAAGAATTCACAGATGCTATTGCTCTAAGGTACGGTAGGCCAGTAGAAGGTTTGCTCTCCTAATGCGTGTGCGGCTCATCTTATGACATCGACCACGCCATGGTGTGCAAGAAGGGGGGCTTTGTATGCATGAATCGCCCCTCCTTCCATTGGACGGTGAGAACCTCCGTCACAGGACTTCAAACACATCCAACGAAGCCCGTATGGACGTCAGTGGTCGAGGATTCTGGACGCGGGGACAGCGAGCCTTTTTTGACAAAAGGATTTTTGATCCCATGGCCGCATGTCACTGCAACCTAGCTCTCGATGCTGCACACAGGAGGAACGAGAACGACAAGATTAGGGCATATGGGGAGAGAATTCAGAACGTTGATCAAGGCAGCTTCACCCCTCTGGTGTTCACAACCTCTGGCGGGATGGGACCAAGTGCAAGATGCTTCTACGCCAGACTCGCGGAGGTGTTATCTGAACGGAAGCAGCAACCCAGAAGTTATGTTACAGCCTGGTTGAGATGTCGACTGTCCCTTTCTCAGCTTAGGTCTGCATTGCTTTGCCTCAGGGGAACGAGAACATCGGCCCCAAAGCCGACAACAGTCGCAGATATCGACTTTGAGGCAACAGTCACTGAATGCCGCATAGATCTGCGGCTCGACTAACCCAACACAGCTAGGGTAGCTACTTATGTATTAGGAGAGTTAATTTTAAGGTAATAAAATGGCGGCGAAGGTGTGGCTATTGGGGGAGCCATATAAAGAAGTCAGCCACAACAAAAGACACAACACAGTGAAAAGCAAAAAAAAAAATACTGTATATAGAGGTAAAAACATTAAAATAAATAAGTGGAAAAACGATAAGTTAGATGAAACCTGACAGTCTAATTACTTATATCAATAAATTATGTTTTTTAAAGAGATTGTGATTCTTTGGTTAATATTATCTACATAGATGTGTCTACCCATCAGTAATTGGGGACCTGGATGTTAATCAATATGCCAGTGCAGTTGGCGAGTTGTCCGGTCTTCTCGGATTTATTCATTGACACTGAGTCATGCAACTCGTTAATTCAGGGTGTGTTTGTTGTGTTGGCGACAGTTCTACACTTAAGCAAATTCACGCCTACTGTAGGTGGCCCTTGGACCGGCCATCCTCATTACACGAGGAGCAACCATTATTATTATTATTATTATTATTATTATTATTATTATTATTATTATTATTATTATTATTATTATTATTATTATTATTATTATTATTGTGTGTGTGGGTAATAAAACGTTTGAGTAAGTTATGAAAATGCTTCATCTTGACAGCGGTCTGACCATTAACGTAATTATTCTTTTTCGTCATCGTGTATATAACAACAACAATACTAATAACAATATAAAAAGTAATAATAAAGTAATGATAAAACTAAATTAAAAAATGTCTACTAGGTTGTTATTTCTGTTTACACGACACAGTGGCGTAGTGGCTTCCTGTATCACCCAGCTGTCTGTCCTCACTGTAGGAGTCAGTGATGAGTAACATCTAATATGTGGGTCGAATATCCACTCTTGTTCAACATTTACTTTCGACACAACTTGTGATGTTGGACACTAAACTTAACTAACTCGAATGAACAACCTAGGATCACCTGAAGATTAAACAATCTTGCTTATTTTACCTGAAGATTAGACACCCCAGCTTATTTCAACAAGATTAACCACCCTGAAATCTACCTAAACCACCCTAACGTAACTTAACCGCACAGAACCTAACCTAACTAACCCTAACCTAACCTTACCTTACATAATCTAACCTAACCCAACCTAACCATACCCAGATAGCATTAGATGAAATAAGGTGGAAGAGCGGCTAACCTTCAGGCTATTGAAATCATCTGTAAAGATCATCAACATGGGTGGAGCAGAATACTGTGTTACTGTGTTACCCGGTTTACGCCTGTGTACAAACACACGAAGAACGTAGGTGATTGTTTGTTTTAATTATATTTTAAAATAATTCGTTAATGTAGTGTTATATACAGTGTTGTGTTTGTGTGTAATTTTCGTTTTTTTTATTTCAGGTATGTGGCGTGGGTACCCCCAGCTGTGTCGGTAATGTGTTACGGTAGTAAACAGTACAGTATTTTGTGGGTATTTAGTACTGCAAAAACAGTTGTGGGTTCAATTTACTGACATGCTACTATACAGAATTTGGTGTATATACATTACAATGAATATATAACTTCCATTAACCAGAAACATATAGATGTGTCCCTGGTGTAGTGTTGGCTGCTGATGTTGTACAAGGTGCCAGAGGTATATATTGTGTGCAACTCGCCTGAGGGCAAGGTTAAGGTTGACTTGGCTAGTAACTGGAGGGATCATTAAGCAAGTCACACGCCTGTGGGGCAAGCCAGCACTCATCAGCTGACGTGCTGCGAAACTAAAGATGTAAAAAAGCATCAACGGAAGCGACGCGGTAGTTTCTTATTACACAACCAGCGCCAAAACCACTTTGCCATAACTGCACCAGCGGCAGCAGGTCACTGCAGGAACTACATTATAGCGGTGTTTTTGTACTGCGGCGCTCCTGCTAGATGGATTTTGGCGGGAAAGCCGGTACTAAAAAAAGCCCCGCTCGAGGACCACATGGTCAGGTGGTGAGTGATCCACTCTAGGGGAGAAACGGGGGTGGTTGTGTCCGGTCCATGGGGATATATTCGTATTAATATGATCACAATGAAGGCACATTCTTTAATGTGTTTATTTGGGCACTGTGGTCATGTCTGGAACGTAAAACCTGTTTATTTTTTTATGTTACGAAGAGTTAAGTCAAGCCACAGATAATGGTCAAGGGCAAGGGCGGATGTGGCAGAGCCAAGGGAGGCTGCCAGCACACTGGAGGAGGATGGGCCCACTATTTATACCACAGAATGCGCGCTCTCCTGCACGAGTACCACCAGAGACGTTAAATAACACAGACATACAGATACCTCAATACGCCCTGAATAGTTAATCTGACGCCCGAGTTATATATTCATATAATTTATTTATTTCTGCGGAACAAAATCCGTCAGCAAAACATGCTATCCATACACATGCGTACACAGAATCCGACTCGCAAGACCCTGGTGAATCCATGTAAGAGGGTTGTATATTCAGCAGTCGTTACCAAGTTAGACAAACAGACACTCGACGGGGGTAGGACTTACAATAGCGGGTCATAACTCGAGGGTGATGAGAGGGTCTACAGACCGGCAGCGACTCTCCACAAACACCACACTGTTATTATATTGTTTTGAAATTCACCAATCTTAGTTTTAATCTCTTTTATAATGTGTTCTGTTGAGGACAATACCGTCTTCATTAAGTGACTGGCTGGATGACTAACTATATGTACAGAAATTATTTAACACTAATTTTTCTGTCAAGTGTTAATGGTTAATTTTAGTCGACACGAGCACAAAGTTTCATATAAACATCTATATATACACACGAGATGGGTTTGTGTTTCAGGAACCGAAGTCTTAAGACGAGCGCTGGGATAAAACCTTAAGCTCTTCAGAGGGTTCAAATGTTGACCACCTTCCGTCGTCAGTGCGGTCTAAAATTAGTCGTCACACACTATGTTAAAGTATTGAAGTAAAATTGATCTATACAGGGTGTCTACTGGCCAGACAAAACTAAATTCTCTGACTTTTCCAGGTTTTCCAGGTGTAAATTTGAAAAATTCCAGGTACATTAATTCGGTATTTACGATAGAATAACAAGATTAGAGGTTTTCAATAATATGTATATACAATTGGGAAATTTAAAGATGATATATTGATATTAATCAAGAAATCAAAGACCCATTCGGGACCCACCCCAAGCCAATCTGACCCCCCAAAAATATACATCTATGAATTGAAGTATTAATTAAACTACGTACCTGTGATGTACTTAGTCTACTGTAGATACTAGTTACAGAAAGCTACCAGACTCCCACTATTGTCTTTAATTTTCTTAATTTTTTCTACTTTATTAAAATAAATTCCTCACATTTTGGTAAATACATACCAATATATTACATAATACATTGGAGGCATAAGATGGTATACCTCTCTGCATAATTAAAAAAAATACCTTGACACCCCCCCGCCCCCCCTTCTATATTGATCTCGGATTTGCGCGATTCACGTGGGTCGACCTGGACGTTCCAAAAAAGCCGTAAATATCCGGCAAAAACCGATAAATCACACTCCTGATCCACCTTGATGACTCATGATAAATATGTGGAATAATCTACTTAAATAAAGTCACTTAATTATAAGAACAATAATATTCATCTCTGACAATAATCATTGTAGAATTAGTAGGTATAACTTGTAATATTTGGTTACTTGATCACTAACATGAAATATGATAGGTTAGGTTAGGTTAAGTTAGGTACACCAACAATTCAGTTATTGGAGTGGACTATTAATGGAATTTGTTCCTAAAGGTTTAATTATTTACCTATTATATAGTACATCATTATTTTATGGTTAGATTGCTGTCAAAATAACAGCATTTTGAAGTTGAACTGAATTCACATAAAATTCCAGGTTTATTTGTAAAATTCTCCGGCTTTTCCAGGTTTCCCAGACCAGTAGACACCCTGTTATATTAGAAATCAAAGAAAAAACAAGAAAAACAATTATTTGGTGAATATGATTTATAATTTGAAAAAAAAAGTAACGAGGGATATAGTATTAAGACAAACAATGCGTTTGAAACTATCAGTACACATATATACTGTACATTCAGGAGTATCAAGACTCACTCAGTGGTCGTCATGGAACAGTTCTCAACACTATTTGCCTGTATCAGTAGGTCGAATATTTTTTTAACCGATTTTTCTTATCCTGTTAGACGTTTTTATAAGCACGTAAGCACCTTTTTATAATATGGATATGAGATAATTAATTGTCACTCACATAGTTGAAAGACAAACTAACTTTACAAGCATGTCAGTAAATCACACTACAGGGGCGGGAATCAACAGCTGTTGGTGGTCTGGCAGCAAAACGTCGGAGTTAATACTTATTTGACATAAACAGACAAACATGCACGCCAAGATGTGTGTACCGCCTCAGCTGCCAGGTGGCCAAAACATCCCACCTTTATGAAAGAATATACGTCAGGTTTCTCGTCTTTTTTATGTATCACGAGTTACTTATCTTTGTTTTACAGGATAATAGAGTCAATTATGGTTGTTCTCCTATGAGTATTATGGTTTTATATCTGCATGATGACTGAATTTATTACTTTTTACACCTCATGACACCACGAGTAGAGGCTAAGACGATTATGTTGTTTGTGTGGCAGTTTGTAAACATTTTCGTTATCGAGGTCCTTTGTAACGTCCAATAGAAGAAGTCTTAAATTTTATATAATTTCAACGATGCTGGATCAATTACCTTGGGTCTGGGGCTGATAGAATATACTCATCAGGAACTATATCAAATAGCAGTGATCAGAGTGCAGTCTGGAGGATTTGCCGACGGTGAAATTACTGTCTTTGTAAGGAATAGTGAGGGAAGGTGTACATCGTGACCACCCACACACACACACACACACTGTTCCTTGGACTGTCCTGCATCTTATAGGCAAGGAAGATGTTAGTTTATATATGACAGTAGGTGTCTGTATGGTCTGTACAGTATATGAAAAATTGCCGGGTATATGTGAGGGAGGTTTGAGATGTTTAGGGAGGAAGAGACGTGAGTAAAATAAGCCCAGTTGTCACTTACGACTGAAATGTTAAGTGTCATGTTGCACCCTCTCCCACGTACACCGAAAGTGTCTCACACTTTCAAAGACAAATTTCGATTAATGTCTTCAAACGATTCGTTACCTTTTCGTTAATTACGTGACGACGTGGGAACATAAATCTGTCTATCGTGGGTACAGCAGTTGTTCACGTGTTCTCTGAGCCACAGACCATTAAGCGTCCCTTGATAACAGACGTGTTCTGTTCGGTTTCAGGCTATTCACCGAAGACAGAGAACCTCTCTTAGTGCAGGACAAACACATGTTCAGAGAGTGTCTGAAGGTCACTTTAGTATGTGTGTGTGAAACAGGACCAGATGGTGAAAGAGACTGTGTTAAAGCGAGCATCAAAACTCTTCAGTTGAACCAGAGACCACAGGAGGTTAATCCTTGATGGACAAAGTTAATTCCCATCTACTGTACTTTATAAGGTAAACTTCTGTATTATTTTAGGTGCAGTGTACAGTCAGAGAGTAGAGGAACATGCTTATAACAGGGTATCACGCCGTGAATTGAAAGGTCTTTAATGTTTTAGGAAGGGATTACCTAAAGATTATACACCCCAGCTTATTTTACCTCATGATTATACACCCCAGCTTATTTTACCTCATGATTATACACCCCAGCTTATTTTACCTGATGATCATACACCCCAGCTTATTTTACCTCATGATTATACACCCCAGCTTATTTCATTTAAAGATTAGATCCCAATCTTATTTCACCTACAGATTTAACACCCTAGCGCTAACCTAATCTAACTCCCCAAGTAGTGTTAGGGTGGTTAATCTGCAGGTGATCCAAACAAAGTGGATACATTATGACAGTGGGAAATTATTTTGTGTTAGTCTTTAGTTTTGGACAAATTCAATCCAGAGAAATCATCATCAGGGTAAAAAGTACCGAACTAATTATCTACATTTGTCAACAACATAATTCTATAGGCACCCAAGATCACAGTGTCTTCAGCTTTAAGTTACTGTCGTATAATTTTAGGGAATTTCACGGGTATGCAGTCGTAGGGTGGAGGCTGACAGCTGTGTGTGTTAGATAAGAAGACGGAGGAGGATGGTGGTGCGTGAAGGGTGTCTCTGGACAGTAAGGCGACGACAAGTGACTAAGCAACAACTAGACTGTGTAGTGAGGAGTAACAGGAGGAGGTGAGGGGGGGGGGGAGAAAAAGGGAATATTTGTATGTATATATCTATGTTTACACACACACACACATACACACACAAACACGCGCGCGCATATTCACAATTATCAATACTGTGTTGCCGCACCTTATTAACGATTTTTTCATGTTTGTAAAGTCAGTCATAATTGCATAAAAACGAGCGCGCGCGCGCGCGTGTGTGTGTGTGTGTGTGTGTGTGTGTGTGTGTGTGTGTGTGTGTGTGTGATAGATTAGTACATTAGATATAATAAAACTAATTAGATATGTTTCACATATTAGTACTTAGATGTACAGTATTTAATGTTTATTTTTGTCATCTTTATATTGTGAATGAGTTTGTTATGTCTGTGTAATGAATTAATTTACAGTATTTCATGGTAGCATTTAAGGCCATTAGTTATAGAAGTGTATTTTACAAGGCGAATTATACTACCTGTACAGTGTAACCGTCTGCCAGCGTTAAATTCCATCCGTCCTCAAGTCGACTAAAAATTCTTGGCAGGTGACTAATTAAAAGTTTCTTCTACCATATTGTCTCAAATTGTGTCTAACTTATCAGAAAGAAGACCAATCTATGTATAGAGAAAGATACTGTAGTTGATAATGTTAGAGAGATTAACTGATCGTTAGTACTCCTTCCGTCATTGTCTGTAGGAGGAGGACTTACGTGTCCGTCCGTCCGTCCTTGTCTGGGTGTAATTGTGTACAGTATAGGATAATTGGAACAAATTGGTGTGGAAATGAATCTCACTCGTAATGTAGATATATAGTCAATAGTCCATGTTATTACAACTGTATAGTATGTATGGTGTATGCTGTGTATGATGTATGTAGTGTAGTATGTATGGTGATAATGACAGAATTTTACCTAAGTTTAAAATCTGTTGGTTACTTCTCGTCCACCCCTTAATTAACTTGTATAGCCGAGAATTATATAATACACAATGACACAGATCGCCCGTATTAATAAACAACATCTTCCCTTGAAGAGGGTCGTCGTGTTTCAACCTGAATTTTAAACTAAATGAGTCCTGAGGGACACCGCCCCGTTAAGTACTGTACTGTGGTGTCCCTCAGGACTCATTTAGTTTAAAATTCAGGTTGAAACACGACGACCCTCTTCAAGGGAAGATGTTGTTTAATAATACGGGCGAGAGGTTCTCCCGGCCCTGTGTTGCAGCAGCAGCCTGGCGAGTTTGTATTCGCCGTCACACAATCATTTACATCATGCTCACTCCTCCAGACACAACCTTCGCCTCTCATAATGCAACGCTGTGGGGAGAGTCAATCTTGTTGCTGGAGGAGGGGGTTCACTGGGAAGTCACTACTGCTGGGGGTCACTACTGATGGGGTCACTACTGCTGGGGGTCACTGATGGGGTCACCTGCTGGGAGTCACTACTGATGGGGGTCACTGCTGGGGTCTCTCCTGCTGAGGGTCACTACTGATGGGGGTCTCTACTGCTGAGAGTCACCACTACTGGGAGTCACTACTGCTGGGGGTCACTACTGCTGAGTCACCACTGCTGGGAGTCACTATGCTGGGGGTCACTACAGCTGAGGGGGTAACTAGGGTCCACTGGGGTGACAACTGCTGGGGGTCACTACTGCTTGGGGGGTCCAATGGGGAGTGTCACTACTGCTCGGGGGGGTCCAATGAGGTGTCACTACTGCTAGGGGGTCCATGGGGTGTCACTGCTGGGGGGTCACTACTGGGGGGGCACTAGGGGGATCACTACTGCTGGGGAAGAAAACAAAAGAGGTTGTACAAGAACTAAGAGACGCACCGTGGACAAATATTATATCCCTCTACAGTCTACACACAACTCTTAGAATCACCTGAAGATTTGACACCCCCGTTTATTTACCTACAGATTAACCATCCTAACGCTAACTAAACCTAACCTAATCTAACTTAAACCAAGAGTTATCTAACTTAACCAAAACTAATGTAACCGGACTTAATATAACCTAACTTAATTTAGCAACCTAACTTACCCAAACCTAATTTATTAATGAAACCAAACCTAACCTAATGTAACTTAGCCAAACCTAATGTAACCTAAATAAATTTAACAACCTAACTGACCCAAACCTAACCCAATCCTATTATAATCTAGCCTAACCTAACCTCTCCTAACCTATTCTAACCTAACCCCCTAAAAATGAGTATATTTTATCTTAATTAATAATGTCTCAGAAAATTTAATCCAACCCTGAACATATTTACGTAAAGAACCAAACACGACCAGACTTAGTTATAACCATGACTGTCCAGACTTGTGGTAGCTAGGGAATTTATGACCAATATTATGAAACACCAATATATATTATTAATGTAAAAGCCTATGTTTAGTGTAGTATTGTGGTTATTAGTGTACAGCTGTAGGCAACATTCCCTCCACATTTGGTAATACATATACTGTATATGACATCCAGTTGTGGGTCATTATGTAATTGGTGAAAGATGATTTTTCCAATATAAGTTATGATAGAATAACATGAAATCTATAATACAAAAAAAATCTTCACAAACACAATTTATGAGGAAATAACAATTACCATCACCTGTTACTTATCACAGTGAAGTACATTTTTGTGCTTAAGTGGGGAAGGACGGCTCTGTTATTAGTGGAAGTTAGGTGAACCATCTTCGTCAGTCAGGCTCTGGACAACACCTCTAATGCGTCGACTTCGATTACGTGGGATGACGTCATAGGAGGGCGGTATAGAATAATCCTGATTGATTTATCGTGTTTGATTAACGTCATCGAATCTAAATGCTGTGAGTGGTCATTGACGTCATAGAGATATTTGGTCTACTAAAGGGCTATTAATGATTGTTTGGTAGGAGGTGAAAAATGTGAACATGTTAGCTAAAGAACTGCGGGTATTTGTTGTGTGTTGGTGGAGTGAGTGGAGTAGTTTAATTGGTTGACAGGAAGTGTCTGAGATGATCCTGGCTGTTATGCTTGGCTGATGGCAAGTGATTTTGATGACATCACGGAATCACCGATTCTGATTGGCCAAGAGAGTGATTAGGATACCTGCACGTAAAAGGACTGGGCATTTGCATTGGACGAGAAGAAGTATGTAAGTTGACGTCATATTCAGTATATCGGTTGAATTTTATCACTGTAGATGACGCTAGTGAATGTCTTATTTCTCACCCTTGTATTATATAACGTTATTGCGTGAATGATCTAAAATATATGTGTTAACGTCATAGGATAGTATTCCCTCTCACTGGTCATGGGAAAAAGTGTTTGATAACGTCAGAAAATAGTGTCTCTTATTGGCTGATAGTAAGTTTATGTGGGAACACCATAGTGCGGTCACTCTCTCTCTCTGAATGGCTGTGAAAAAATCCATATAAAACCGTCAGAGAATATTTTCCCTCTCATTGGCTAGGAGAATTTGAAACCACGTCATCAGGTGTAGTGACGTCAAAGGAGTATCTCAACGAATAAGAGGCAAGGAGCTCACACGGCGTGACCTTGTATCTCGTGCCAGCCCCTGCCCGGTGAACCACCCCGGCAAGGTCAAACTTATTCTCCCAAGTAGAAATAGCTAAGGCTCGCTGTCATATTGCTGCCAGGCTACTGTTGTGTAGCCCTGCCTCCTTACTACTGTTGTGTAGCCCTGCCTCCTTACTACTGTTGTGTAGCCCTGCCTCCATATTACTGTTGTGTAGCCCTGCCTCCTTACTACTGTTGTATAGCCCTGCCTCCTTACTACTGTTGTGTAGCCCTGCCTCCTTACTACTGTTGTGTAGCCCTGCCTCCTTACTACTGTTGTGTAGCCCTGCCTCCATATTACTGTTGTGTAGCCCTGCCTCCTTACTACTGTTGTATAGCCCCGCCTCCTTACTACTGTTGTGTAGCCCTTCCGCCTCACTACTGTTGCATCCCTGCCTCCATATTACTGTTGTGTAGCCCTGCCGCCTCACTATAAAGAGGGCACAGCAGTAGGTGTTAATATCTTCGAATTTTAAAAATTTCAATATAGCAAATTTTTCGTTTGTGTGATCTGGTAAGCAAGATCATAATAGATTTCTTTCATTGCTGTGAGAGTGAGTGACTGTCGAGTGTGATACATGATACCGCACTGTCTATTGATTTTACTGTGAATGGCTTGTATGTGGTTTCTCCAGTTTAGTTTCTCATCAACAATAACTCCGAGGAATTTAGTATTTTGTTCGCGTTTGAGGACTATATTACCAAGGTACAGGGGGTCCAAGTCTGGGGGTAAGTTTTTCCTTCTGTGAAAGATCGTGTAGTGGGTTTTCTCAAGATTTAAGGTTAGTTGAGCCCTACTCCTGTTATTACTATCCCTGCTACTGTTACTACTATCCCTACTACTGTTATTACTATCCCTGCTACTGTCATTACTATCCCTACTACTGCTATTACTATCCATACTACTGTTACTACTATCCCTACTACTGCTATTACTATCTCTGCTACTACTGCTATTACTATCCCTGCTACTGTTACTACTGTCCCTACTACTGTTATTACTATCCCTCCTACCGTTACTACTACCACTACTACTGCTTTTACTATCCCTACTACTGATATTACTATCCTTGCCACTGCTGTTACTATCCCACTAGTATTAACA
The DNA here is from genome assembly GCF_018991925.1 of Homarus americanus. NCBI lineage: Eukaryota > Metazoa > Arthropoda > Malacostraca > Decapoda > Nephropidae > Homarus > Homarus americanus. The sequence goes on along the minus strand of NW_024737950.1, from coordinate 118,870 downwards.
GGGATAGCAGCAAGCAGACACAGAGCATTGGCAGGAGGTTGAGGCAGCCAGGTGTATTTCCAATGCCAAGGTCCCAGTGGTGGTGGTGTGGCGCTTCACGTGATCTGGGTGTTAGTGTGGTCTTCCTCCCTGTTCCTCACCCTTCCTCTTGTCCCTCTCTTCTCTCTCTCCCATCGTCCTCCTCCTCCTCCTCCTCCTCCTCCTGTCCTACCCTTTCCTTTCCCTCTATCCCTGTCCTGCCCCCTCCTCCCTTCTGTCCTATTCCTCCCCCTCCCGTACCTTTCCACCTGTTCTCTCCCTTTTCCCTTAACCTATTTCCCGGTCTTGATCCTCAACTCTCCCTTTTGTACCCTTCCTAAACCCTCCCGCTGGTCTTTCATCTCCCTCCTCACCTTTCACACATCACCCCCTTCTCCCCTCTCTATCCTGCACCCCTCCTCTCTCCCCTTCCCCTCCCCCTGCCTTACTCCTCAACTCCCTCCCTCCCCTCACCCTGCCATCCTCTCCTCTCCCTCCTAACTCCGGCACTTATTAACACTTCCTTTGCTGCTCCCCCTCCATCTATCCATTCCTTCCTCCCCTCCAATTATTCCTTCCTCCCTCCTCTTCCTTCCTCATCTATTCCTTCCTCTCCCTCTATCATTCAATCCATGAAACGAGGAACCGCAGTAAAGATGACAGCACTGTCTTCCCCCATGATGGCGTCCTCTCTCACCGTTAGTCTTTTTTAAGGTGTGTTTTTGTTGGAAGGTGATGGAGGGGGGCATTACCATGATTTTTACGCACCATTCCCTCCCTCCTTCCCATCATACATACTCCCCCTCCTTGGTCTCTCCTCTCCTCTTCTTCCCTCTCACCTCCCCTCCTTCCTCTCTCTCCCTTCCCACCATCCCTCCTACCCTCTCATTCGCCATGCAAGGTCAAATATGGTGATCTTTTCGCTTGTCTTTTTGTGTGTGTGTGTGTGTGTGCGCGCGCGCGCATCCGACCGTAATGTTTATATTTAAAATTTTCTGAGGATTTCACTCTCCCGTGATAGTTGCCACACAAGCAAGCACCGTCTTTTTGACGAGTTCATGGATCAGTGTGTCATTTTAGAGGTCAAATACGTCGTTAGCGCAACAAATTGCCTGTGTAATTGCCCGTAAAAAGCTTTCTAAAAGTGAGAGCTGTGTGGTGACAATACAATACACTCTGAACTGTCTAGTAAAGCGTCTAGTCCCGGGGTTCCAGTAATATTTTTTTGTTTTAGCGAGATTTTTCTTAGTTGTTTACAAGTTCCAGTTCTACTGTCTATTGTAGCAGCTTTAAGAAGAGGAGCATTGTTTACAAAGCTACTGTATTATCTTATAGCAAATGATATAGCATAGCTCCTACTCGGCTCTATTTATTCAGTATTCCAAATCCGGCGGCTACAGTGAAATCGACATTGCACTCTGGTCACCGGATTTGTACCGTATTTTCTCCCATAATTATGACATAACTTAAGATCAACGGGAAGCACTGACCCTGATTCTCTAAGGTATGTAAGTTTTAATTAAATTTTCCTCGTAACTAGTGGCGTTAGATGGCCCCCAGTTTCACTTAGGTTCAACAGAATGGTGCCATAACTTCCAACGCCTTTACCCCTTGTTAAGGGAAATATTATCTTACGAATCTCTGAGGAATCCGCCCGTCCTAAAATAGCATCATAATTAGGCGATGGTTTTACTACGATCAATTAGCTTAACTAGATGTGAAAAAAAGTAAGGTAGAAAATTTTGAAGTAAAGTAGTTATGGTATAAATCTGATGCTATTTATAGTAATTATTCTCATGTTTTATCGTACGTCAACCAGTCAGGTATATTCTCACATCTTCAGTTATTCATCGTAGGAACCATAAAGAACCAGGCAGGGAAGGTCAGTCTGTGGTTGGGTAACAGTGGCCGCGGGAGAAAGGCCGGCCAGTATATCATCGTCTTCACTCCAACAAAACGTGTCCTTGCAGTGTGATAAGCTCTCCTAAAGCTACCAATTATTCTCTTCTTTGTATCGTGTCATAATGTAGCGAGCGTTTAACTTTTTAAACAGACTTAAATACCCTGAACTTCTTTCACTCACCGATGAGAGACTCTTCCCCGACGGCCATGTTCCCATGACGTCATCTCAACACATGACGTCATACTTCAAACCGGTTGAGATTTTTTTTTTTAATCTCGTCGTAGCTGTCTCACTATTTTTCCCGTTCATCTCGTGTGTCCCAATTCCTGTTTTCTCCACCGGGTCTTTGTCTCTGTGTCTCCCTCTTTCTTCGTCCAGCTGAGAGTAATATATCTTTCTATTAGTCTTGACTTTACTGTGTCGTGTTTCGTTTTAGTGTCAATTAGTATCTGTCTCCGTGACGTAATATAGAGCTCTTGTTTACCTTTGTTCATTCTTATTACACATTTCATTCATTTATTTTATCATAGTCCGGTGGTTCCTGGGTTTAGTTGGCGTTACTCCTCCTCTTTCTCTTCTCTCTCCTCACGCCATTTACTCGGACAGTATTTACGCCCATCATTGTTTATTAATCACTGTGGTCACCTGATTAATAGGAGGTGAGGAGCGGGGGGGGGATGAGGAACAAGGTGACGGACGTGAGAGGCTGGTTCATAAAGGTGAGGGGATAGGTGAGGGTTGGAGGGGTGGGGAGGTTGGAGGGATAGAGGGTTGGAGGGGGTGGGAGGTTGAGGATATGTGAGGGAGGAGGGGTGAGGCGGAGGGATAGGTGAGGGTTGGAGGGGGGTGGAGGTTGAGGGATAGTGAGGCTTGGAGGTGGAGGTTGAGGGTTAGAGAGGGTTGGAGGGGTGGAGGCTGAGGGGATAGGTGAGGGTTGAGGGGTGAGGTTGTTGAGGGAAGGTGGGAGGTTGGAGGGTGTGGAGGTTGAGGGATAGGTGAGGGTTGATGGGGGTGTGGAGGTTGGAGGGATAGGTGAGGGTTGGAGGGGGTGTGGAGGTTGAGGGGATAGGTGAGGGTTGGAGGGGGTGTGGAGGTTGAGGGGATAGGTGAGGGTTGGAGGGGGTGTGGAGGTTGAGGGGATAGGTGAGGGTTGGAGGGGGTGTGGAGGTTGAGGGATGAGAAATGGGCATGAGGAGTTGGAAAAGGGCTGAAGAATTAGAAGAGGGTTGAAAGGGGGAGCTATAAATGTCACTACAGGCAGAAGGCTGGCGAACGATCGTCAAACGTAACCTTTAGAGAACTGTCACTGAGAGATGGAATGGAACGCCAGGCACCGCTGACTGCTCGTGGTGGCGTTTGTGTGTGTGGTTGAAGGGGGGAGGGGGATTTAATGTGAATCGTACGTAGTAATCCTTCTCAGGTAAATAAAAAGTGGTAATCCCTCTTAGGTAAATAATAAGTGGTAATCCCTCAGGAAAATTATAAGTGAAAATCCCTCATGAAACTAATAGGTGAAAATCCCTCTCATGTAACTATTAAGTGGAAATCCCTCTCAGGTAAGAATTAATAATCCTCCTCAGATAAGCTCCCAATATCGGACATCAGGCAGCTCCCTCTCATTTAAGTCGAGGCTTTATCAGGTTTTTAATGAGTCTCGCCTGAACCAATATTATTGATCATTTGGCAACACTCACAGGTGATGGATGGCGATATTACCCGATATTTTCCTTACCTTAGTCACGACACACACACAGACACACACCGTATTTAAGCAAAGTTTGTAGTAATCCGAAACAATAGTTAAATCAGCTCCACCTGAGCATTATAGAGGACTGATCTACTGATACTCGTGAGGGATGGTGTGGTAGTGTGGTAGTGAGGGAGTAAGTCATGTGTTTATCAGCACTTCTTATACACCACATCACCTGAGGCAGCAATACGTAACTTGTCATCATCAGCACAACTTTTAAACTGGTCTTTGCTTAGCTGCCAAATTTCTCCTTAACGATAGCAATTACACCACCACTGCCACCACCGGCCACTACCACCACCATCACCGCCGCCGCCGTCACACCACCACACCATAATAATAAAGTTAACTCGTTTCTACTATTAACAGTCGGCTAATAATTTCCTGTAATTTATTTTATTAGACAGATCTTGGACACGAACAAATTGGGATTTTTCTATTCAGAACAGTCAATTATTTTAATTATTCTTACCGTGTTAACAAATATATTTTATTTATTCATTCATTATTTCACCAACTTAGGGTTCGTGTATAAAGATATGAAGCTGTTGATGAACCCAAATACATGAACAACACTCTCGACAAGCTATGAACATGTGTGTTTGACCCCCTCCTCCCTCCCTCCTTATCACAACTGATGCAATCGCTTGTCGGACAATGGCTTACCTCTACAGGGTACTTGTAAACAGTTTATATTAGGAGGTACAGTACTGCTGGTAGTTACTGATGATACTGTCCAAGATTTCGTCAACGATAACATAGATAAAGTTAATTTAGATTAGGTTAGAGTGGTTTAATAAATGCTATCTTAATTTTGGTTAGCTACAGGTAAGATTGGATAAGTTAGTTTAGGTTAATTAGGTTCGGTTAGGTTGATTTCCTTTCTAAGTTTATGTTAAATTAAGTCAGCGTCAGAACAGTTCACTTTACTATCAGTGTAGGGAACCTCAACAAGAGTGTCCGCCTCAGGTGAGTTATCAGTACCCCCCCCCCCTCACCCCGTCACCCTCACGCTGATGTTACCGAACAGTGAGCAGCTCCTCTCTTGAGCCGAGACAGTATTGACCGGCGCTGACAGTCTTTATTACTGGGAAGAGGTGCACCAGAATACATTAAGAGAGCAGCCTTTGTCTTCTCACTTTCTTATTTATATCAAAGCTGAGAATATAGTTTTTTCTGCTATCAAAGCTTAGAATATAGTTTTTTCTGCTATCAAAGCTTGGAATATAGTTTTTTCTGCTATCAAAGCTTAGAATATAGTTTTTCTGCTCTCGCTCTCTCTCTCTCGATGGAATGTTACGAGGCAAAGCTCTCAGAATCCCCATCTTTCCCTTAGTATATGGGAGAAAGAAGCCATACCCGTAAATCAAACCGTGGGGGGGGGGGGGTTGTGAGGCTAAGGGAGAGTCGCCTGTTCGAGAGACCAGAAGTAGGTTACAGGAAATCCATAGCGGGATGTCTTGGGGAGGTGCCAGGAATAGGTTCAAAGTCTAACGTGATAAGGGGGACATGACGAGGGAAGAGAGGGTGAAGACAGTGAGGAGAAAGAGTGAGTTCCTGGTAGTGGTTTAACCTAGATGTCTATACAAGTATTATAATGAGACCGCACGTCAGACACTAAAACCTTAACAATGGTTGTGACAAGTACTGAGGTTGTATACTTAAGACTAATTGAGACTGATAGATCATGTATATATAATTCATAGGACAGTACTGTAACAGAGGATGTCCACAATATATCATTTTATAGGACAGGAGGAGACTAAATCACTCTCTTCTCTTGCTGTAGTTTCATCACTTTATGTATTTGTTCAATTTTGAATAGTTTGAAATTGATATCAAGTCCAGTGTTGGTTTAATACACCTGTACCTGTAGTAGTGTATGTAGTGGTGCTGTTGCTTCTGAATTAATATAATGAAGTATTATCTGTACCTGTACCTGGAGTTGTTGCTGGATTAATACAGTAAAGTGTAGAGTGAGGAAGACGGTGATCCAGGGAGATAGAGCCTTAAGGGAGGTGCTGCTAGTGTCCTGATCCTGCTGACATGCTAAGCCTAATTGTGGTTACCTGTACCTCACCGTTACCGCAGCATTCCAGGACACTGCTCACCCCCCCCCCCCTCTCTCTCTCTCTCTCTCTTTTGGTTTACAGACAAGATAACCGGGTTCATTTTGTTTCGCTATATCGTTCCGTCTTTAGGTGCCGTGTGAAGCGCGTGGCTCGAGGATACGAGTTCTGGAAGGGGGAATACTGTACTGTAATCGTTTGTTTGTTTGTTTGTTTTCCTTATTTTTTGTCCGGGCGATATCTCAGATACTTTTTGAGCTAGGAAGTTGAAATTTGAACACAATAGTGATCAAGAGATTGAACAAGAAACGTTTTTTTTTCTTTTCACTGGCTCATATTGTACATTGCCCACCTCCCTCAGGTGTCGTGAGAAACATGAGGTGTACAGTATTAGTGGCACTATTTGTTGTCTTTCGCAGTTAATACAAAACTATAAAACAAACTGCTCAGAAGAGTGGAGTTGTGATATATGCATTGGGGGATATCTGAAGTCTATTACAGTATTGTATTTTCCACTATTCCCTTTACCCCAAGTCTGGACCTTAAGGTAAACAATGACCAACACGAGACGTCAGTAGCCAGTCTCAAGTGTTCTCACCCATTAACGTGTTGCTCTAATTAGCGAGGTGTGAAGGCATCTAAACAGCTCATTTAAGCGGCAGCAACAAACAGAGCGACAATAAATGGCGTCCGAGTTGTAGTGACAGTGTAAACTAATGAGTGTGTCTTAACTAACCGTGTGTTCTCTCTTCGGTGTTTACGGCTTTAGGGGAATATACAGTATATGTGTATCTTACGGGTCTCTCTGATCCGGACCGTGGAGACTTCCTCTTCCTTCTAAAGATCGTAATTTAATGCAGGTTTTTCTAATTACCTGAAGATCAACCATCCCAGCTTACTTCAATTGATTAAACACCCTAACGATAACGGAACCTCACCTAACAGCATAACCTAGCCCAGCTTAATCTAACCCAACATGACCTAACCTAACCCCACATTAACAGTGTGTAACCTAGCCTGTCCTGTCCTAACCTAACCTAACCTAACCTAACCTAGCCTGTCCTAACCTAACCTAACCTAACCTAGCCTGTCCTATTGTAACCTAACCTAACCTAGCCTGTCCTATTGTAACCTAACCTAACCTAACCTAATCACACCTAACAGAACATAATCTAGCCTAGCCTAACCTAACATTAGCTAACTAATCTAACCTAATATAATTTAGCATAACCTAACATAATCTAACCTAACCTAACCCACCAGGTAGCGTTAGGATGTTTAATCACCAGGAAGGCCAGCATGAACTAGACAGGCTTCCCTGGTGAGCGCTGTAATGATTTTGTGTTTCTCCTTGCACAGAATATAAAAGGGTGCCCAATAAACTAGCCCCCGCGCTGTGTGAGGCAAAAGCAAATCTGAATCTTAATAATCGTATGAAATAAACTGGGGGTACCTAATCTCTTCTTTTTTTTTTTAGGCGAAGAAAAATTGTATACTTGGCAAGATATCCTACATATGATTAAATTAATTTACTTTAATATGATCATTAAGTTTCCGTCTCTGGTTTAAAGAGTTGCCAGCCCCGTTAAGCGAGTCAGGAAGGTTGCATTATTTCAATGTTTCATTTAAAAATTTGGATGTATTAGCTAAGACACCGTAGGTAGTCTGTATTATGATGTGATATAAAGTTAAGGACCGAATTCCCTTGACAACTTGGCACTATCAGGAATCTACTGGCGAACAATACCTTCATTTTAGATTATTTCTGAATAACAAAAAATACGTAAAGTGCAAAAAAAAAATCGGAGTAAATAGATGTTAAAAAAACTAATCCCTGTACCTACATGACCCTCAAGTAGATGATGTCAGATATTATCAAAGAGTGTCCTGGAAATTTTGTCCTCAAGAGAGAGAGAGAGAGAGAGAGAGAGAGAGAGAGAGAGAGAGAGAGAGAGAGAGAGAGAGCACCGCCAACCAGTCGAGGATTACACAGCAAGAGGATGGGTTCTGGAATGTCACAAAAAGCAAGATGGCAGCGGTGATAAGGCCATACTCTATTCTTTCTGGGGAATGGAGAGGCGGATCACGTTGAGACTGGTTCATGGCCGGTGGTGGCGGTTAACCCAGACAAAAGTATAGTTCTTCCAGCTCTCACGACTTGCAACCTTGTCAGGCGGTCTTCACACGCCCTTCTCCCACACCATCCCCTCCCACACCCCACACCATCCCTTCCACACCCCACACCATCCTTTCCACACCCCACACCATCCCTTCCACACCCCACACCACCCCTTCCACCCCACACCATCCCTTCCACACCCCACACCATCCCTCCACACCCCACACCACCCCTCCACACCCCACACCACCCCTTCCACACCCACACCATCCACACCCCACACCATCCACACCCCACACCACCCGTCCCACACCCCACACCATCCCTTCCACACCCCACAACATCCACACCCCACACCATCCCTTCCACACCCCACACCATCCACACCCACACCATCCACACCCCACACCACCCGTCCCACACCCCACACCATCCCTTCCACACCCCACACCACCCCTTCCACACCCCACACCCCCTTCCACACCCCACACCATCCACACCCCACACCACCCGTCCCACACCCCACACCATCCCTTCCACTCCCCACATCATCCCTTCCACACCCCACACCATCCCTTCCACACCCCACACCACCCCTTCCACACCCCACACCATCCACACCCCACACCACCCCTTCCACACCCCACACCATCCACACCCCACACCACCCGTCCCACACCCCACACCATCCCTTCCACACCCCACACCATCCCTTCCACACCCCACACCACCCTCCCACACCCCACACCACCCCTCCCACACCCCACACCACCCCCTCCCACACCCCACACCATCCCTCCCCACACCCCACACCATCCCTCCCACACCCCACACCATCCCTTCCACACCCCACACCATCCCTTCCACACCCCACACCATCCCTTCCACACCCCACACCATCCCTTCCACACCCCACACCACCCCTCCCACACCCCACACCACCCTCCCACACCCCACACCATCCCTTCCACACCCCACACCATCCACACCCCACACCACCCTCCCCACCCCACACCACCCCTCCCACACCCCACACCATCCCTCCCACACCCCACACCACCCGTCCTACACCCCACACCATCCCTTCCACACCCCCCCTCAATCACGTTGACCCAGAGCCCAAATTCCCAGAGGTTATTAAGTTTATTTCTCCTTAAAGGGCAGCGGCTCACTTAGCTATTTAATTCTGACTAACGACAGATGATTTTTTCAGCTGAGAGAAACCCTTTCCACGACAAACGATTAATGGTTGATGAAAGAACGTATCTAACTGTTTCATTTTAAGTAATATGAACGTATTTATTTGAATCACTTGAAGTACTGCTACTCAATATGACTCACAAAATGGCCCCCAGATTGTCCTAAACCTGCACAGTAACTAAATATGCTTCCTAAACTCTTCTTTATGATCCTTATACAATCTTAACCCAGTAGTCAAATTCACAAAGATTCGTGAGTCATTCATATTCTTTTTCGTCCAACTGGTGATAAGAGAACGTCTCCAGTTACCGTTCACCTGTAGTGTAAATTCAATCCCTTTTGATCTACGTTTTTATTTTATTTATTTTTTATCATTACAGCTAAAATTGAACGAGTTTCATCTCTCTCTCTCTCTCTCTCTCTCTCTCTCTCTCTCTCTCTCTCTCTCCGCCTCTGCTTACTACCACTACCGTATTATTATTATTATTATTATTATTATTATTCCTACATAATTAAGAGGAAAAGTTCTCAGATTGAATCTTTGAGAATTATAAGTTCCAAGTTACATAATACATTTTCTTCTCCTTATCCTATACCCTTAGTTTTATCATCCCTGCCTGTTATTACACCACTTTATCACATCCTCGGCCGTATTTACCACAATATCAAATTCATATTGGAGAGATGAATTCAATCACCTGACGACACACGACACTATATATCCGTGAGAGAGAGAGAGAGAGAGAGAGAGAGAGAGAGAGAGAGAGAGAGCTTATAATAAATATCCCCCGTCCTTGACCTGATACTCCATTCGACTCCAGGCATCTCTCTGACACAACTGACAGAGAGAGAACCTTTTTGACCAGGTCTCTCTGACACAACGTTTGACCAGCTGCAGATCACTTGTGTCTTCTTACTGAATTTACTGTACAAGAAGCCCATAGCTGTTCTCCTTATGTCTGGTCACCTCCCCCCCCCTCGTTGTGTTACTCTCTGTTGTGCCACTCTCCTACTGTTGTCACTCCCCCGTTGTGTCACTCCCCTACTGTGTGTGTTTCTCCTGTTGTGTCATTCCCGCTTGTTGTCACTCCCCTACTGTGTCACTCTCCTGTTGTGTCACTCGCTTGTTGTCACTCCCTTACTGTGTCATTCCCCTACTGTGTCACTCCCCCGTTGTGTCACTCTCCTGTTGTCACTCCCCAACTGTGTCACTCTCCTGTTGTGTCACTCTCCTATTGTCACTCCTGTTGTGTCACTCCCCTACTCCCTCACATCACGCCCCCACCTTCGTGTTGTTAACTACCCTCACTGAATATGACACGCCACACACTACCTACGCCTCTTACCTACCTACCTACCTACCTACCTTCCTTCCTTCCTTCCTTCCTTCCTTCCTTCATTCCTTCCTTCCTTCCTTCCTTCCTTCCTTCCTTCCTACCTACCTTCCTTCCTTCCTTCCTTCCTTCCTTCCTTCCTTCTTTCCTTCCTTCCTTCCACACATTTATTCAAACACTTACCCACCTATTCATCCTACTCTCCTAAAACATTATAATTATATCAGTTTGAACCCATTGTATCTCAAAATAAATATGCAAGTTGTAATGATTGTTGATCAAACGGATTAATTTTATATAAGACATAACTTTGCTTGTTTATATAATGTAAATATTTGTCAGATGTACAACACAGTTTCCTCGGCATAAGTCCTCAGATAGTCTTTCATATAAACATACTTCAAATCCGACATTAAGTGTATAAATATAAATAGACAGATATGATAAGCGTTTGACAAGTCGTCTGAGGTAGACAAGATAGCTCATCACTGGGGAGAGGACAGTGATATACAACACTGTCGTTAAGGAGGAAATCGTATATCTGGGGTATGTTCTGTAGCTTCACTGGTCATGCCTACATACCCCGAGACGCCCCGTGTAAACTTTAATCTTTATCAACACAATAATAATAATCACGAGCTCTAGTTCAGGGTTTACAAGGGTTCATGTGGTGAATATTCCCCGTAAATGAATAAGTTGAATACATCAGACTGGTTGGTTCAATAACCAAAAACACCACCAACATAACCCCCAGAGACAGCCTCAATTAGATGCCACCATTTGCTAGCAGTTAGCAGACAATGCTCAGGACACGAATATATTCCAAAGGATCCTGAATGTTAACTGTTTCTCCTTGTAACTAGTGGAAAGTGAACAGTTAATTACAGTAGAGTTTCAGTGAAATTTTGGATGTCATATTTCAGGGAATTTTATTTTTCATGAATTTTCCAAGACGAAATGATCTGGTCTTGGAAAAGTCTGGTCCAGGTCTCTTATTTCAAAGACTTCTATGGGAACTTGCTTGTGCTGCCAAAAATCTCATGTCAAATTAATTCTACAGTTGACAATAACGGCAATACACTTTAGTTTCTCTCCCCTAATCGCTTCAGTATGATGACAACACTTAAGGATTTTTCTAATTAACGCCTGACGATTTTATCGAGCTGAGAGCTAAGGGTAAGGCCTTGGACCTGATGGGGTTAATAAACAGCGTGTACCACTGACATGTGATCTGCTCTACCTGACTGTATGGGTATGTGACAGCAAGAAGCATAAGAACATAAGAATGGAGGAAACTGCAGCGGGCCTATTGGCCCATACTGGGCAGTCCCGTTTACACCCAACCCCTATTGCTCATATAAGCATCCAACCTATGTTTGAAGCTATCCAGCGTATTCGAGTTAATGATGATATTTGGTAACTTGTTCCATTCATCCACTACTCTGTTTCCAAACCAGTGTTTACCTATTTCACGCCGAAATCTAAATTTGTCTAATTTAAAACCATTGTTACAGAAATTCCCTGTGACTATGATTGTGCATCGTAAATATAGTTTAAGTCCTTTACATGTGGTTTGGGCTGAAACAGATGGCAATTAAGTAATTAGGAATACTGTCGCAAAATTCCAACACCCAAAAGGATAACGTTCTCCTAGGTTCTTACCCTCATACACTGACTATAAACGCGTTGGCCTTGAGGAAAAATATGCAAAAGGCAAAATGTGCCCATTGAAGCCTATTATGTAGGAAAAAAAACATAGTCATGACAAGTTTTGGAAAGATAGCGTTTACATTGCTTCAAGTTTTCTATGTTTTTTCTATGATTGGTAAGTTTTCAAATTTTTCGATAACATTTCCATGCCTACTTTTATTTCCACAACTGTTCTGGGATTTTCAGTGACTGTGGGATCCCTGTCTTAGTGTTTTAGCATAAATCGAGCATTCGGGTGCATTCTAACACCTTCACTTATGAGGAATAATTTATCGTAATAACCTTTTTTGAATCCGGACTTTAGCTTTCACGAGAACGATCAGTATGTCGCTAATTATATAATCAGTGGTTCTCAACCTTGTTTGCCCCATGCACCCCTTTCACCATATGTCAGAATGTCATTCCCCCCTCCTTTCCAAGATTGTCTGCCTCAAAAAGTGCATTCCAAATAATATGCATATAATACTGAAAATCCTTTTTTTTTCCATATTAGTATCAGTTCCTCTGAAAACCTGAGGGGGGAAATTCCCCCCTGGTTGAGAACCACTGCGCTAATGCTCTCCTAGATATTGTGGGGCAGCGATACAGTGTTGATGGTTATCACAGGTAGGTGAAGGAGGACTGTATCTTGGTTATGATATCCATCTTGGATGATAGCGTTCGTTATCTGAGTGTCGAGGCGTTAATTAGTCCAGTACCCACCCACCACTGCCTCCTTCACCACGGCCACCCCCAGTTGTCCCCCTCAGATCTGTTGACGCCCTTGCTGGCTTCCTTTACCTCCTTCCGGCCTCATCCTCCCGCGCACTGTACTCCTACTACCTTCATAACCCTCACCATGGGTTCCGCTTGTTGCAAAGATGACCCCCATCAGGCTACCACACAACCACCTTTCCAGGGAGCAACTAATGCAGCCTACAGCCAGCCCATGAATAACAGCTGGATGTTCAGGTAGGATGATGTGTGGTGATCTTTGTCACGGTTATGATGGCCACTGTGGTCGTAATTGTTTCGGTCCTACGTAGGGCATTCTAGTAGTTACGATCACAGAGAACACATGACCTGTTTACTCACATAGGACGTTCTTTTAAAACACTAAGAGTTAACGCTACAGAACATAAGGGTAAGGTTGTGTCTCCGGTAAATACCAGTCATAGTTAAATGTAAAAACCCTCATGGGTCTGACCCAGGATATAAGGAGGTTGTCCACTCCCACCCTGCCACTATCCTACCATAGCACAGGTCCCCAGCCGTCATCAACACCTCTTCCCTCCCTGACCAAATATCCCTCCTCTCACAGACAGGCCTGGCACTTGACCTAATGGGGACCTACTCTGTACCATGCCGTGCCATAAACATGTGTATTGTATAGGGAATCCTCTTCCCACACACACTCATCCAGTCACTATATGTAACTTGCCATGCCGACATAATCCAAGGCCCTTCAGGCACTTGCGTCTTAAATTGCATGAGTCAACAAGGCAGGCAAGCATGAACTCTGCATGCTTCCCCGTTGGGCGCTGTAAACGCTTTTGAGCTTCGCCTTACACAAGATGCAAGGGGGTGCCAAATAAATTACCACCCCTCGCGAGGCAAATCTGAAAAAAAAATGAAAAGGAACTTGTTCTGTTTGTGATCTTAGAGTTGTGTAGTGGTAACATCTATACTGTAGACACATCCTTAACGTTGTGTAGTGGTAACATCTATAGGCCAAACCCTGAAGACCTACATCAGAAAAAACTAAAAGGATAATATACTGAAAATACCCTGGGATGAAAACAAATTATTAATGCTATATACACCAAAATTATATCATCAATGCCAACCAATATTAAATTTTAAGTACTTTTATTCTCATGAGGAAGATAGGCCTGAAAAACTGAGATTCTTAAACATTCGCGGCAGAGAAAAACACAGCCCTCCCCACTCCTCTCCCCATATATATAATTACTATTTAGATTTTTTTTTAGATTGCCCACGAGGGGGCTTGTTTATTGGGCACCCCCTTACATCCTGTGCAAGGTGAAGCGCAGAAGCGTTTACAGTGCCCAACTGGGAAACATGCGGAGTTCATGCTTGCCTTTATGACTCATGCATTAAGGGCGTAAAAGCCTGAAGGGTCATGGGTTTTGTCAGCAAGTTACATAAAGTGACAGAATGATGAGTGTGTGGGGGAAAATTTCCCGGTACAATTTATCTGTTTATGGCAAAGCGTGGCAGGTCCCTAATAATGTCAAGTGCCAGGCCATAGGCATTGACAATATTGAGGGACATGCCTTTTAGTGTGATTGTTATGGCGTGTACGTCGGTAGTGTCGGCTTCAAGGGGGACGTCGAGAGGTTGGTAGGGGGGGCCCCAGGTGCCGGCATGCCGGTTGGGGACAGGGAGCCGGTTGTGGTGTCCTCAGGTCCATGAGCGCGCGGTGGGTGGACGGGGACAGCCGGGCACGGGGCAGGCTCGGTGTGGACGCCAGCAGTGGTGCCAGGCGGCGGTGGAGTAGGCCATGAGCATGAGGGGCACACAGGGGGGCTACCAAGTTGTTTCAAACCAGAAGAGGGGGGTGACTGGGTAGCAGCTGGAGGCAGGGGTAGTCTTGTGTAGGTTGGAGATGGCGGTACAGAGTGTATCAAAGAGTCTTTCAATACAGTTGGTAAATTCGTGTAAGAGGGATATGATCTGTGTCGTGTCACCGGAGGGGGTTGTGGGGGGCACCGGTGGGGGCACAAGGCCTGACAGCGTCAGAATAGAGACGGAGAGGAGGCCTAGTTGTAGTTGAGTTAGGAGACGGCCGGGACTCTATGTTGCAGCCAGGTGAGGCCAGGCAGGGGCATGTGTTGTATAATTACTATCTTAAGAGAACTACGATATCATGTCAGGAGCCAGTTATCAGGTCATAGGTTGGTTATCAGGTCACAGGTTGGTTATCAGGTTACAGGCCGGTTACAAAGGTCACAGACTGATTATCAGGTACAGGGCGGTTACCAGGTCACGTACCGGTTATCAGGTCACGTACCGGTTATCAGGTCACCAGCCGGCTATGTCACTTTATCCATACTCCCATGCAAATAAAAATCTTTGTGGGAATAAGAATGTTGTGTCGTGGCTCCTTCTGGCTCATATCTTGGTGACTGACTGAGTATCTTGGCTCCTTCTGGCTCTTATCTTGATGACTGACTGAGTATCTTGGCTCCTTCTGGCTCTTATCTTGA
Source organism: Homarus americanus (assembly GCF_018991925.1). Lineage (NCBI taxonomy): Eukaryota > Metazoa > Arthropoda > Malacostraca > Decapoda > Nephropidae > Homarus > Homarus americanus. The sequence continues at coordinate 103,558 of NW_024737950.1, read as the reverse complement.
TGACTGACTGAGTATCTTGGCTCCTTCTGGCTCTTATCTTGATGACTGACTGACTGGCTCCTTCTGGCTCTTATCTTGGTGACTGACTGAGTATCTTGGCTCCTTCTGGCTCTTATCTTGATGACTGACTGAGTATCTTGGCTCCTTCTGGCTCTTATCTTGATGACTGACTGAGTATCTTGGCTCCTTCTGGCTCTTATCTTGATGACTGACTGAGTATCTTGGCTCCTTCTGGCTCTTATCTTGGTGACTGACTGAGTATCTTGGCTCCTTCTGGCTCTTATCTTGATGACTGACTGAGTATCTTGGCTCCTTCAAGCTCTTATCTTGGTGACTGACTGAGTATCTTGGCTCCTTCTGGCTCTTATCTTGGTGACTGACTGAGTATCTTGAATGATAACTGAGGGCGAGTACATGGTAATGGTAGTGGGGGTGAGGGGGGGTGGTGGTGACGTTAATGGTGATGATTATTATAATGAAGGTAGTTGTGGTGATGATGATGATGATGGTGATAGTGGGGATGAGTGGTGGTGGTAAACATGAGGGTACTGGTGATAATTATGATAGTGATGGCTCTCGTGTCTCACACCAACCTTGTCTCTCTCTCTCTTTCATACATTCGTCTCTTGCCCAGTGCCTGGTTGTTGGCACCTGTGTGGGTAAACTTGGCACCGTCGAGAGTACAGCACCTGCTACTGTGTGTGTTGGGGAGAGTGAGGAGTGGCACTGTTGTTGGGGCAGTCATCTCTCCTCTCTGACAACGTTTATCTCTCTCTGTCTCTGTCTTGCTTTTTTATTTCTATTTGCTTCACTCTTGATCTATCTTTCTCTCATGAGTTTTTCTTTATATCTCTCTGTGCTTCTCATTCTTTCTTTTTTTCTATTACCCTTTCTCTTTTATTTCTTTCTCACTCTTGCTTTATCTCCTGTCAGAATTTTCTCTTCTTTTGTATTAATTTCTTTCTCTCTTACATTATTGCATATTCCCTTCCAATATGTTCTCTCACGCTCACACAAGGAGATGAACGGCGAAGTAATTTTTCATTCAGTAATTATAATGACCATCAAATCATGCATTATTATTATTATTATTATTATTATTATTATTATTATTATTATTATTATTATTACTATTATTATTTGTAGCAGCACCAGAAGCGATGTATTTTCAGACAATACTTAACTTATTACTTGTACTTCATCTCTTGAGTTCAGTATCCCTAATAAAGTGGTATTTCCTGTTGTCTTCCTTGAATCTCTCTCCACACTGTCAACATGTTTTCATCATTTTACATCTGCCTTCACTGGTACATTTAACATTTTCTTTGTGTGCTATCTGGTTATCACGCTTTTCCTTTTATCATTTTTTGGGTGTGTGTAATCTGTCGCCTCCGTAGTCGTCACACCACCCCATACCTCTCTCTCTCCTCCTCTCACTTCATGGTTCCTCGTCACGATATTCATTTGTTTTATTATCTATTTCCTGCGCTCTGATGGGTGGAAATGGCGCCTAATGTACGTTTTATATGGTATATCGTTTTATATTATGATGGAAGGAATTTTGGTTGAGATTGGAATAATTTTATGATGGAAGGAGTTGATACCAGGGATTATATATGAACAGCGACGAGGGAGAAGAATCCTTGGGCTTGATGTGTCACGTATTATGGCGGGGAACTAGACATAACTGTGTTGGATGGGTCACGAATTTCAAAAGTAAATGATCATTATTGCTTATATTCTGATGAATTTGATTTATGCACGAGTTGAATTATATGACCAGTCAATCATGGTCCGAAATGAAGATATGTTATACTGTATGACCTTAGCGTATTTTAACAGTAAATGGTCATTGTGCCAAGACTGAATTACAAACGAGATGAATTATGGTGTATTGATAAGTGTCTGATTGTCAAACTGAAATCTAATATGTGGGTGAGAGCGTGTGGCTGTGCATTATTTGGTCACCAAGGGGAACTTGGCAGATGTATGTTGTGCAAATCGCTGAGATTGCGAAACTTTGGCAGAAATGCTTGTGTGAGGGGGCGTGTTCTCTTTCCAAAATAAACGCCACAGCTGGGTAACAGGAAGTTAACAAGAGATCACTATCAACCAAACAAAATTAATTAGTATCTGAAGAAGTATTGTAGCGACACATCACGACAAGAGCCGGATAATTATTCGCGACTGTAAATACCTTGGAGTAAGATGTTCTCACAGCAGGAAGGTGGATGACAGTCTATTTTCCCGCAGTAACGAGACCATTGTTAGATACGAGTGTAAACAAAATCCTAACTAATAATTCACCAGTTTCTCTACTTAAATATTCAAGTTTGGTTAAGTTTACTTAGATGTTCTCTAATGTAGGTACCTGAAGAAAAATCATCTCTCTAACCAAAACAGCCTATGGCATGTGAGAAGTTTTTGTTTTATGTAATATTAAGTAACTTTTAGAAATGAATGGTCGGATGTAGACCAAGATGATCTCTGTTCTTTTGAGGAAATAAAGTGATGATGATCGATGTAGTAGAATGTACTCAAAGAGTCACCTTGGTCTCTGCTTCATTACAAACGACACTGACCACGCCGAATACTTTATATATTTTTTTTCTGAGTCCCTTTGTGTGTGTGTGTGTGATGTGCAGCTGCAAGTGGACTAACTACCTTGAGCAGAGAATGTGCCCTTTACACACCAACAAGGTTTTGGCTGTGCGTGGACGGCGGTGGTTGTTGCTGGGAGCTCAACACCACAGTACAGTTCTGGGTCAAAGTCAAATAATTGGCTTCTACTCTGCTTGTCCACGCCACCTGTTTCCCCCACCACCTTGTATACGATTGTGGAGTCAAGTATCAACAATTCATTCGTACAATTATTTCCATTAACACCTTGCCCGGTCATTCGACACATTTACAAAGTCGTGAATCATGATACACGTAAAATATGTAATTATGTACTTGGTCGTATTCAGCCATGAGTTACGCAACATTTATAAAATCATGTGTCGTAATTGTGTAATGTGCGTTCTTGTTATATCGTCTCCTCCTTCAGTTTTCTCGCTTTCTTTATATTTCCAGACATTTCCCTCACTTTCTTCCGTCCTTTGTCACATTCGTCGCCCACTTACATTTTAGTTCCCTTTTCTCCTCCAGTGCATCTTCCCTCCTTTCCTCTCCTTATATTTTCTTCACTCCTTCCTTTTCCATTTACCTTCTTCACCCTGTATACAGTTTTGTTCTTCCCTTCCACACCTCTCCTGACCCTTTCCTTCCTTCCACAACCCCTTTTCCTTGATTTTCTTCCTTTACACACCTCCTCTCCCTTCCTCCACCCAATCCTCACTCCACCCCCCCCCCCTCTTCCGTACTCTCTTTAACTTCCTTCCACATCCCCAATCCTCACTCCCTTCATTTTCCTTCCCCATCCACACCCTATCACTTTGCCTCTTCCTCCCCTCCCTCCTCATCCGTACCATCTTTTCCCTCTTCTCTTGCACCTGCTGCCACAAGACACTACAACAACACCAACAGGTGATAAGGTGAGGTAGTGGTCCCAAATGCCCTGTAATAAAGTACGCGGTAAAAGACTCAAGACAGATTTCCCGCACCTCCCTCGTCTTGGCTCGTGGCACCTGCGGCTTCTTCTCTAATAAAATTTCTTGTTGTTTGGTTTGTGTCTTGTTGTTCTGTTGAATCTGGTTGGTGTATGTGAGAAGGTGTTTGATTGCTTGCATTCGTGTAGAGGGTTTACTGTTGTTTTCGATGTGTGTGTGTGTGTGTGTGTGTGTGTGTGTGTGTGTGTGTGTGTGTGTGTGTGTGTGTGTGTGTGTGTGTGTGTGTGTGTAGGAGGGATGTGATGCGTCTGCCTGTATATGTGTGTGTGTGTGTAGGAGGGATGTGATGCGTCTGCCTGTATATGTGAGTGAGTGTGTGTATGTGTGTGCGTGCATGCAAGCAAAACATGTCCGTGTGGTAAGCAGTCAAGGATAAGAGGCAGAACAAGGGGGTGCGTGAGGTATACTGGTGCAGGAACACAGTCGGTAAGATATAGGTTATTTTAGTCTGTTGTGGTGTCGCGTGGCCCACCAGAAGCCTAACTAAATACAGTATACCCAGCCATACCGCCTATCCTAGTGTTTCCTCTCAGATCAACACCACACCACAGGGGGGGAAGTGTTGCTCTCTTGTGGATCATTTCTCCTCCTTGAAATAAATCCATTGTTTTGCTTGCAGAAACTGAATCAACTGCATCTTCCAGTACTATTTTGCATTATAATACCTATCTGAGTGGACGCACGAGTAGTTTTCCCTTTAAATCTCCACACACACACACACACACGGGAAAGCCTCTTACACTCTGAACACACAGCGATTTACTTCCCATCTCATTCTCCAATACTCTAGTTTTCAGCCTCGATACAAACATAAAGTAAATGTGTGTTTGTTTATTCTCATCCCACTTCATCTTTATTTTATTGTCCCACATTACGATCCCTTTATAAAAAAAAACATCTGTCTTGTTACACATCCATCTATCTTGTTTTGTGCTCATCCTAACACTCTCTTACCTAAGTCCTCGGGTGTTTGTAAATCACATGCAACTGAGAACTACATTATTTACTTACAGAAATGTTATACCGCTATTGTTTCCACCTTGTACCCACTGTAACCACCACAGTGGGTCATAACAGTTGAGGTCACAAATCCCACACAGCAACTCAGGTCTGTTGTTGCTGACACAAGGCGTGCTGTCTCGGTAAAAAACTCTCATGACCTCAAACAGTGTTCCTGGGAGTCTAATGCAGGAGTCGTGAAGGCAGGCATGAACTACGCATGTTTCCCAGATGGGCGCTGTAAACGCTTTTGCGCTTCACCTTGCACAGGATGACAAGGGGGTGCCCAATAAACTAGCCCCCTCTTTGGCAAATAATAAATATTAATATTAGTCTAGAGCCTCGGTATATGTCTGGGTCTTTTTTGTACAGTAGTTGTGCTGTCATTTGTCTACTTCAATTACTACTGTTTTTGTTACTTGTATATATTATCTACTACAGTACTACTACTACTGTATATTACTATAATACTACCACCACCACCACTACCACTATATTACTATAATACTACCACCACCACCACTACCACTATATTACTATAATACTACCACCACCACCACTACCACTATATTACAGTACTGCAATACTATTTCTGTTTTACTACAATATTATTATAATTACACGAACAACAACCATTGACACACTTATAAACCAACAACTACAACTAAACCTACAAAAGCTACAACCGTTGCCTGCCCTAACAAGTACACTTATATACCAAGGAGTAAATATTTACATTTACACCTCTACTGGACTATAAACTCGGTTGACTCTACATAAAAACAGATACAACCGTCAGGTGAAATCTAGTCAAGACTTGGAAACACATATAAATACCGGTACTCAATAAGAAAAAGCATCATCTAGATCTCACTTCACCTAAACTTCTCTATAATCTGTAAATTCACACCACTTTGTATCGCTATAGTCACTCAAAAAAACTAACTATACAAAATTGTGTTAAAAAAAATCCGACACAACTAATGAAGGATTTTGACAACCCTATTGAGACAACAGAAGTCGCAGTGTTCATTCAGAAATTCATCGACCCCCCTCCTCCCCCCCACCCCACAAGTAGAGATAGTTTGAGTGGCTACATGACAAAGGTCTCCCAAATATATGTTTTGATTTGATACGCATTTTGAAGTTGACTGTAAATCTGATTCAGGAGTAAAGACATACGAGGTACTGCTCAAGGCTCACTAAAACCAGGGGAGGTGGGGGGAGTTGTCCCCCACCCCAAGTTAGGAATCCATCACCTCGGCCTGTGTGGTGTAGAGTTGGAGACAAGCGGTGGTGGTGGTATTTTGTTGTCTACACCACCACCTAGTCTTGAGCATTTCTTCTCCTCTTTCCCCCTCTCCCCACCCTCCCTCTTCTTAATAGCATTTTTAGCATTTTTTTTCTACGCGTTTGACTACTTTGGCAGAACTACAGTCGCTTCAGGCTAGAAGAGGTAAAGATTTTTTTATTATTATTATTATTTTCCTCCTTTTTACGCCCCTTCCTGGTTATGAAAGGCAATATGACCCTTTGCCTGTCTGTGTGAGTCTGTTAGGCTGTGGTTAAGTTAACTCTTTTAAGGTTTACAACGACGTTCAAAATTCGTTGGTCTAGCGGTGTCTATTTGTCCAGGCGGTGGGGTCGTTCTTGTCCTGGTAATATAATCGGAGATGTTATGGAAACGTGTAAAAGACGGTGAACGTGTGGTGATAAAAGATGATGATGACGTCGATTATGATGATGATGACGACGACGATTATGATGATGATGATGATGAACGTTTGGTGATGACCGGTGCGCTAAGATGCCCAACTCCTCAACACTTAAAAAAGTTAGGACAGTCGCAGTTCCCCTTTACATACAACGAGGAGGAATTTAAGCATGTGCCACCTGAAAGAATCGACTGACTGAGTTGTGACAGTATATACACCTGGCCTTGTTACATATTAAATCACGTGGTGCCATATCTAAAAAAAAAAAGATAAAGTAACAAAACCCAGAAGTAAATAAAAGCGCAGATGTGACGGAAAACAAAAGAGAAACACTAATGGTTGAAGTGAATACAGACGGGCGGGTGACAGGTGGAGGAGTAGGCGGGTGACAGGTGGAGACATGAAGCATCAATAATAAATAATAATGGGGTTTTAGTGACGCCAATTTCTCACGTCAACAGTAACTTCCGTCTCTGGGTCAACTGCCATCAAGAGTAAATATATTTGTCCACTTAAGATGCTAATAAAGGATGCGAGGAGGATATGTGGAGTGAGTGCTTGTGGGTGTTGGGGTGCGTGTGAAACGCCCTACCCCCCTCCACGGTTCTTGTGGATTCGAGGTGAACATAACCATTTTAACTGGGGCCCATTAGGACATGTCCCCTCAATATTAAGATGTATTAGAACAGGGGCCCCAATATTATAAACTAAGATGGTGGCCCAATAGACTTGGCCCTACTAGAACTGGGGCCCATTTAACAGGGTGGGTGGGGGGGGTGATGAGACCTGATAATGTGAGCAAGATTGATCTGTTGTGAGTACAGTACAGTACTAAGGAGCGTGACTGATAGGTGGTGTGGGTGATTACAGGTCAACAAGAGATTATACTTCATGTTTACCATTACCATATCCCGTGATAGTACTTTTACGCTGCTTGATAAACCACTCACTTGATGTTTCAACCAGGGCACAGGTCAATGACCCACATTCGGGCCTGGGGGGCGAAATGATAATGATAATAATAATAATAATAATAATAATAATAATAATAATAATAATAATAATAATAATATAAAATAATATAAAATAAAAGAATTAGAAAAATATATTAAATAAAAATAAAATAATAATAATAATAATAATAATAATAATAATAATAATAATAATAATAATAATAATAATAATAATAATAGTAATAATAATAATAATAAAAATAAGAGAATTAGAAAAAATATTAAATAATAATATAATAATAATAATAAAGGATCATAAATAAATACAATTAAAAACAGATTAATAGTAAGAAACAATATACTGTATGTATGTTGTGTTGTCAAAATAAGAGAAACAATTGAGACCCTGCAATTGTGTGTAAATGAGGCAGAAGTCGGATAAACAACTTGGGACTTGGTCACAATTTTGGTGATGCCATATGGCAGCAGGGTCTAGCACTAGATAGATGGTTAGATAGATAGATATATAGTTTGATAGATAGGTAGATATAGATAGGTAGATATAGATAGATAGTTAGATAGATAGATAGATACAATATAAACAGTAGGGAGATATTTTTTCAGTAATTTCGTCATACACGTTCAGAGTAATTCGATTCGACCAAAGGTTTGCCCAAAGAAATCACTATAAAGCCTTATATCCATTGAGGTCCTTTAAAGGCGCAGCCATAGAGGATAAAAGATAAGATAAGTTAAGGAATATGATGTTGATATAGGTGTATAAGATGAAGTGATATAGAGACATCTGAAGAGTGTATTGATAAAAGTGACCCCCGCCAGAGAGTTATGCCCAAGTAGCTCGAGATAATAATGTGGAACGACAAATAACATGATAGAACTGATATGACAGGAAAATTGGTTGGTAATATATTTTGAATGGTTGACACATGGGTTATTAAGTGATATTTAGTTTTCTTGGTCAGTGTGTGAGTGAGTCATTGAGTGAACAAGTACGGTTTACAGTTTACAAGTGAAGACAAACCCAAGTAGACTTAGCACATAGAAATTGTGAATGAAATAGTGAGTGAAAATAAAGATTAGAGGTGAAATAACAGGTAAGTGGACAGAGAGTTTAAATGTAATGTGGGAGTATGAAACGACAGTTACTATATGACTGGACAAATCATCTGACTGTTACACTGTATGGAAGCAAATACAGTCAGTTCCAATACAATAATTACACAGTTGGCAAGATGATGTGGTTCAGAAAATTAACTGACTGTGTGGAAAGTATGACAGATCTGTGTGGAAAAATATGACGTTGGTAAAAACAAAATCGCTTATTCATTGTTTAAAAGATTATAATTTGAGTAAAAAAAAACACAAAAAAACATGACGTAACGCAGGTAAAACACCGAAACTGATTGCATAAAAATTATATTTCTTTATGTGAAAAATACGACAAAGGTAAAAATACGTAAGTGAACAAGTATGATGGAGCGTGGGTGAATGCGTTAAATAATGAAAACGCACACACACACACACACACACACACACACACACACACACATACATACATACATACATACATACATACATACACACACACACACACACACACACACACACACACAGATGTAAAGCACAACGAGAATGTGTTGAACCGGTGATTATAAACAAGTGCTAAATGCCTATGATGTTGAGAAGAAACTGATGAACACTGCGAAGACTTCTTGTGGTGGTGGAGGTAGTGCTTGTGAGGGGGTAAAAACACTGTCTGATTGAGTGGTTGAAATAATTGTGGGAGTTCCTCAGGGTTGTGGGTTGTCACCGTGGTAGTTTTATCCTCAGAAGACCAGGGATGACTGTGAGATGTGGGTGACGATGACTGTGAGAAGTGAGTGACGATAACTGCGAGATAAAAGTGACGATGACTGTGAGATGTGAGTGGCGATGACTGTGAGATAATGGTGACGATGAATGTAGCATGATGAGTGGGGACGGGTGAATGCAGGAGTAACGCGAGTCTTAAGATACCGCCGCCGGGTGGAAGCTGTCAAAGGTGTCGTAATGTATGATGACGTTGGGCTATTTTCCTCACCGAGCCTCAGACAGAGACAAGCAGTGCAGGAAGTTATTTTAGTGATGCTTTAAACGAGTGGAATATTGTGAAGGGGAGGGTGTAAACACGCGTAAGGTTCTCGTACTTGAGTGTTGGCATGATGGGTCATGATGATGGTGTTGATAAGAATGTGAGAGGTGAGGTGAACGATAACAGGTCATTGACAGATGAGATGATACTGTTATAATCGTGTGATGATAAAGTGGAGGATGGGGAAGAGTTGAAGACTGTTGGTATGTTTAGCTACGTGCTTCAGAGAGGGGTTCTGTTGGGGTTAATTTGACAAAGCGGAGTTAAAAAATTAAAATTATATATATAGCAATAAGAAGATGACTCAAAGTACACTAATTCTGATATTACTTTCCACTCTTACCCCTCAATGGCAGTGTTACGCCAATTTAACCTTTATGTGACAAACTCAGCTTATCCTCCAGTCACTTAGCTACTACGATACGATAAGTTGAGGCTAACTAACCATCATAACTTAATTGCTAATCTCACATTGTTGTACCGGTATCAGTATCACAGTTCAGTGGTCATTATCACCGAGGCGTCTTGTCTGCCATATTTGATAACTTTAACCCAAGTTAGTGTGATAGTATACGATTATTTCCAGGACGAGGAACAAGTCTATCTACTTGAAAACTTCCAACTCCATAGAACTTCTCAAAAGTCGACGATACAAGAATTATAACCACACATACAGTTAATTACAGCCCGAATTCTTATATGTTCGTACGCTAATTGTTTTTTAACTATGAGACTGTAAGAGAAAAAAAAGGTTCGGCAGACTTTTAATGGAGTACTGAAGTTATTATGGCTGACGTCCTTGTTATGTAGTGGGTCCGGCGGCCGAGGGGATAAAGCATTTGCCTCTTGTCCTCAGGGTCGTTGGTTCGGACCTGGGACACCTCCATCTACCCAACTGTGAAAAGATACCAGACTTTGCAGTTTGGGAAATGGAGATGGCAGAGTGAAAGTGCCGGCCACACTTACAGCTAAGAGAAAAATAGTAAGAACCTCCGAGAATCTAGGACTGTTTTTCGCAGGTGGTCGCAACTCGGTAGTAACAGTAAGTCCCTCCCTCCCCCCGCCTCCCGTCCGTCCCAGGGATGACAAGGTAGTAACACAGAGAGGGAGGAAATACCGCCAAGCCCGTGTGAGGGTGTTGGGGTGGTTCCCCCTCTCTCCTCTTCACCACAACAGCAGGGAGAAAAATAAACTCCATTAGGGTAATCTGCTACTCATTGTCACCTTCCCAGCGCCTTCTCTTCTTGACTCTCTTATTTAGATCGCTATATTATTCTTTTATCCGTTAACATTCACCTAATCTCTCTCTCTTAGTCAACTACCGGACATCACAGCTGTAGTAATAGCACCATAACCATCGCTTTGTCGTTCACTGGTGTTACATAATAATTCCCCTTAGAGTTACATATGACTTAAGTATTTTGTTTACATCGTTTCCGGAACAAGAAAGAACAAGAAGTAGCTGGCGGACGCAGTGTGAGCGATGGGCCTCCCAGCTGTGCTTTTTCTGCACACCGTGTGTCATGATGGTCGTGCTCTATTATAACTGTCAACTAAGCTAATGTATGTTATGTTGAATAAATGCGCATCACTGTCACAACCTTGCATGACTTGGTTGACAGTCTCTAAATTTTCAAGAAATAACCTATTTGCCTTTGAACAGCTTGCGTGAACTCCTTGACATTTACCACAGCCACACAACACAACATCGCCGGGTCGCTTAGTTCTCAGAATGTCAGACGGTGATGACTTTCAGCTGTTCACAGAATATGTCAGCACATGTTAATGCACTCAACACTTCACTAACTATCCTATGTGCTGTTTATGTCTTATTCCCTCTTGTGTAAACACTTAATTCTCCCCATAATACCAATATTATACCTTCTCCGACATGCTTCACTTGTTATCGGAATGATGTGATGTCATAACATGCTTGCTGGAGCAATCTCATAAAATTATAGTATGTCACGGTAAGTCTTTGTGCAGCACCAGAAATAAACCAACCACTGCCCCCTAGGGTCCCGTGAACACTACCTCCCCAGGGTCCAGGACACATGGAAGTTGGGAAATATGAGTAAAAGTCAACAATTTGATGGTATCATTTCAACTAAAGCAATTCAATGTTTAATCCAAAATATTGTTTTTGAAAATTAGTGGTCATCCCATCTGGTTATGTATCATGACAGTATGATATTGATAACCTGAAACCCCGATAATGGACCGCCAAAACTTAACGATGGCGTGACATTGGTTTCCTAGTTAGTGAAGGTGTTATGTACAAAGACAAAAGTTGTGTTGCGGTTTTGTCCGAAGATTAAATATAACTCGTGAAGCATTATGAGCGCCCCCTACCACAAGGCAGAGCACACCAAAAGTTTAGCCCTTCGGCATATGTTTTCACCAAATTTCACGACTCGACTTTTGTCTTTCATTGTACATACGGTACGTAAGATGTGAATCACGAACATTAGCAACAAGAGATTGGAACAAGGTACACTAAATCTTACATTACACTCTCACAAAAGATCGATGCCAAGGATTCCATGATCATGTTCATATCCATGTGTCACTATTTGTTGCCTAGCAACGATTCCTTAGTTTTACCTCTGTTATCTCCATTAGTTGCCACGATATGAACTAACTACCCTTCACAACTTGAAACTTTAGATTGCACTAAATTTCTTCACATTAAGACCTAATCTAGTATCAAGGTAGAAAGTACTATTATTTTATAACATATCTCCGTGTTCTTCAACACAACACTGAAGACGTGTAATCCTACAGCTAATGGAAGATTGTTGTAATATGGCACAACAAGCGATCCTAGATATTGGAACGGCAGCAAAGCTCGTCTCTTTGTGGTAAAGTCAACAAATATCGAGTAAATCATATGTACAAAACATTATTACCTTAGCCAGGGATTATATTTCATATACAACTTAGTCCACAATGTTTGCCCAAATGGAACGTCGACGAGGATGCCAATCCCTGGATGATAATGAAAGCCCGCGGTCCTTGAAATAATCTAGGTACAGAGGATCTTGAAGTTGGCAAGGGGTGTAGGTTGAGGGTTATGTCAGGCGTGGCGACACTGCCTGCTCCCCGTGTCGTCAAGGGAGAGCCGCCACCTGCAGGAACAAGAGGGCCAAAAGCGCTATTTCGAGTGGAAGTCGCTAAGTCAGCCGTCTGAGCACCCTAACCCCGCCGGCACACCCCCGTGATTAATATTAGTAATGTCCGTTAACTTGCCAAAATACACACACACTCAACTAAGCACAAACACACACACTCACAGACACATAAACACACACGCTTTCACGGTCACAAATGCACACACCAAAAGAATGTATGTTTACATAAATGCCAACTTATTGGTAGTAGCTATGGATGTTTCCTTCCCGGCTGTTTTATCTTAGTTAGCTTAGGGTGGGTAAAGGTTGGAGAAGTGAGAGGATGTTATGTCGGATTTAAGTTGTATAAGTGCGGATTTAAGTTGGATAAGTTTAGGTTTAAGAGGGAGATAGGAAGGAACTGGTTCACAAATAGGGTGGTGGACGAGTGGAACAAGCTTAGCAACTTTGTAGTAAGTGCTGGGACGCTGGAAAGTTTTAAAAAGAGGCTAGATAGATTCATGGATGATAGAGAGAGGTAGTAACTCTCGACAGGAGCTGCCATGCACGGGCCAACCAGCCTATTGCAGACTCCTTATTTTCTTATGTTCTTATGTTAGGTTTGATAGAGGTGAAATCAAGTTAGGTTAGATTAGGTGAAGTTGATTTAAGTTACCCAATAGGTGAAATGAGATTAATATGTTAGAGGTGAGGTTAAGTTACGTTAGGTGAGGAAGGGTTAGGTAAGTTACGGTACGTTAGAAGCTTCAATACTAACATGTTCAACGGTAAAACACACACACACACACACACACACACACACCCTTTACAATACAACAATGGAGGACAATAGTGAGAAAGGGACCACATTATCTCCTTCCTCCCCTACCCTAAGTGAGATTAGTCATGGTTAACCCTTTAGGGGGCGGGGGTTTCTCTCAGTTGAATAAATTCCCCCTGACGTTAGCAAGAATATAATACCTAAGGGCTACAGTGTCCTCTAAAGGGGTAATTATGCCAGATTTGGTTATATGCTTCCTACGCCTTCCCAATTCTTCTTCCGCGTCCTCCAAACCTTATCCACTTCCCCTACGCTTCCCACACACCTCTACACCTCTCCCACACACCTTTGTACCTCTCCCACACACCTCTACACCTCTCCCACACACCTTTGTACCTCTCCCACACACCTCTACACCTCTCCCACACACCTCTGCACCTCTCCCACACACCTCTACACCTCTCCCACACACCCCACCACACACCTCTCCCACACACCCCCTCTCCCACACACACACACCTTTCCTCTCCCACACACCCCACACACTCTACCACCACCTCTACACCACCTTGTACCTCTCCCCCTCTCTCCCACACACCTTTGTCTCCCCCACACACCTCCCCCACACACCTCACACCTCTCCCACACACTCCCCACACACCTCTGCACCCTCTCCCACACCTCTACACCCTCCCCACACACCTCTACACCTCTCCCACACCCCACACTCTCCCCACACACACACACCCCTGCACCTCTCCCACACCTCTGCACCTCCCTCTCCCACACACCTCTACCTCTCCCACACACACCCTCTCCCCACACACCTCTGCACACCCTTTGTACTCCCCACACACCCTACACACCTCTCCCACACACCTCTACCTCTCCCCACACACCTTGCACCTCTCCCCACACCTCTCTCCACCTCTACACACACCCACACACCCACACCCCACCTCTCCCACACACCTCTGCACCTCTCCCACACACCTTTGTACCTCTCCCACACCTCCCCACCTCTCCCACACACCCCGCACCTCTCCCACACACCTCTACACACCTCTCCCACACACACCACCTCCTCTCCCACACCTCTCCCCCTCTCCCCACACACCTCTCCCACACACACCCTTCCCCTCCCCACACCTCTCCCACACACCTCCCCACACCTCTCCCACACACCTCCACACTCTCCCACACACCTCTACACCTCTCACACACCCCTCCTCCCACACACCCCCCACCTCTCCCACACACCTTGTACCTCTCCCACACTACACCTCTCCCCACACACACCTCTGCACCTCTCCCACACACCTTGTACCCTCCCACACACCTCCACACCTCCCACACACACCTCTCTCCCACACCCTCTACACCTCTCACCTCCACACCTCTCCCACACACTCACACCTCTCCCACACACCCCACACCTCTCCCACCTCTCCCCACACTCCCTCTCCCACACACCTCTCCCACACACCTCTACACCTCCCCACACACCTCTCCCACACACACCTCTACACCTCTTCCACACACCTCTACACCTCTCCCACACACCTCTACACCTCTCCCACACACCTCTGCACCTCTCCCACACACCTCTGCACCTCTCCCACACACCTCTACACCTCTCCCACACACCTCTACACCTCTTTTTTAATTGCCATGACTCACCCTTATATAACTTGTGTTTTCTTTGAAGGTACTGTAGTTTAGGAGTATGTACAGTACCTGATCCTCCCACCTTCCCCACTACCGTATCTCTGCCACGACTTCCTGCTCCCACACCTTTGTTTTATTATACTTGTCACTTCCGATGAGGTATATACAGTAAAACATACTGTACATGGCCTCTGCATGATTAACAGTATGGGAATTGCAGTAACACACACACGCTAACAGGTTTCACATACATATATACATATTTTAATCTTATTGGTAGAGATTAGAACATTCAAAAACATTATTACAAAAGTCACAATCAACCTTAATTAAATTTAATCGTAATGTCGCCTTAACTAGCCGTCGTAAGGCTGAGCTAAGATAAGTCGCGTTAGCACTAATGATCCCAGATGGTAAGGGGTAACAAAGTCGGCGCGTAACTCCGGTAAACTTTGTCCCAGCAAGGCAGCATCCTCTCTGATCCACCCTCGCGCGCTCCCTCCTTGACTCAGTTTGCTTCTGGTGTGATCTATTAGAATCCATCCGTTATAGTTCTCCTCTGATTGAAAGTTCCTCAGAGTTCTATTCTGTTTGACAATCCAAAATCATATTCAGTAGTATCCTTATTACCTAGGGGCATCATTGTTTGTATACCTGAATATCTATATATAGAGTAACATGCAGTGTTGGAGCCTCATCTCACTAATGTTATGGACAGGATAATCCAGCGTGATCACCTGAATATCCCTCAGCGTGTGTGTGGATCAGATGGTCGTCTCGACTTTTCGGACTGATGATAACGTCGGGTTAGGTTAAGAGGTGTTTAGTTAGGACTGGGTTCGACTCGGCGACGTTGGTTTAGTAAAGTTAATTTTAGTTTGGGTTGGTTAAGTTAGTTTAGACTTAGCTAAAGTTAGTGTCTAAGTTAGAATATGTTGATAGGTTCCTCCCCCTTATATTACGACTATTTTTAATATTTCATTTGGCTAACGACAGCCGGTGTTAATCAGCATAGAGACCCGTACACAAGGAGTTAGTAGACTATCTCCACTAAGTTCTATTTCGGTAAAGTTTACGATAGGTGAATTTCAGTTTAGGTTAGGTTAAGTTTGAAGACGTTAGCTTCAGCTTTGGTTGTTAGATTAGAGTAGATTTATCTTAGGAGGTTATTTTAAGCTAGATTAGATTAGATTCAGCTTAGGTTAGGCTAAGTTAGATTAAATTAGATTAGGTTCAGCTGAGGTTATGTTAAGTTAGATTAGATTAGATTCAGCATAGATTTGGCTCAGCTTAATTAAGTTAGATTAAGTTAAGCTTCGGTTACGTTAAGTTAAATTAGGTTACTGTTAGTTCGATTCGGTTCAGGTTAGGTTGTCTTAGGACAGGGGTGATAATTATATACGGTACCTAACGAAGAGCCCCGTCACCCTCGGCATATGGACCCCGTTTTAATAACCACCACATATAACGTATGATTACAACCACACAGTATTCTTCCACATAATGTCCATACAACAGCTGATACTTTACACACAACAAGCTTCAACCACCAGACAGCTCAATGTTGTAGAAAAGTACAGTAACAGGTCCCCTTAACACACACACACACTATGTTGTTAAATAAGTACGCGTGGTCTGTTTTATTAACTGGCAATGAATAGAATCATTGTGTTGGGTCTTTATTGAAATACATTTTTATGTTGCTTTCTGTTGAATGATTTTTATTTGTTTTAATTAACGATTGTTCGGGATAAGGCCATATGATATTGTATTATAACATGAACTGGTGGTAGCTACTGGAGCATGTATTGGCCCTGGGACCTCTGTTGGTTCTGGGTGGCGTTCCGTTACTGGTTTATATTAGTGTTACCGGCACTGGGATCACTGGTGGTACCGGGCCTTGTACTGGTGGTGAAGTGTGGGGTGGTCAAGGTCAGCCGGGCCTACGTGCTTAGGTAAGACTGAATAGGCTTTACATTCCCCACCACCGAGGAATACCCTCCCCCCAGAACAAACACCGTCTCTAGAGTCAGTAGCACTGTAAACCTATTCTGTATTGTGCTGGGAAAACAATTTCTGATACTTAACCAAGTTTTCGTAAATCAAAGTCTTTCTCTGAGAATCATCCTTAAAATGTTGACATTAGTATAACAAGTTTACACAGAGGTGATGACACGAGCATAAGAACCTGATACTACTTATAGATTTTCTCTTTTATAAATAGTTTTAGCGGTGAGTTAAATAACATTTTCTTACCGTAACGTGGAAATAGTTTATGGCTAAGAGGAAATATTTTTGTTGTTTCGTATGTTTTCGTTTTTTTTTTCTCAAGACCTCGACATTCTTCTCAGTCACCGCCATTTTCTGCTACACTTCTCCTGCGGTGATAATTATTTTGTTTTTAAGTGACACGGACTCTACAGAGTAAAACTGAACGTTGATCCCAGAGCGAACACGAGCTTAAGACAGTACAGTTTCCAGACCAGATTAATATTGTTATCATATCATTGATTGAGAATTGTTAGAGGATGATCGATGGATTAATTTCACACACACACACACACACACACACACACACACACACACACACACACACACTACTACTACTTTGCTATCACTCGGAATCGAGTATGACGATCATCCAGCTATGATAAAATTATATTAGTTATTAAGGATGTCACCTTCGTTGGTGAGCTCTGAGGTGACCAGAGAGGCAGATACGGGACCGGTAGGGTCGTTCACAGATGTTGCGCGTGTGAAGGGCTACATCTAGTGCGGGAGGAGCGGCGGCAGCGTCTTTCCGGCGTTGGCGCTAGTCTGCCTCGGTATGCTAACTCGGAAGTATTGACACTTTCTCGTGTGATGCTCCTTCAAGCGTTTTTTTTTTTTTACGGATTAGTCCACCCGGGCACAGGTCAACGACCCACATCAGGGCCTGGGGGCGAAATAATAATAATAATAATAATAATAATAATAATAATAATAATAATAATAATAATAATAATAAAAAAAGATCAATAGTAAGAGAAACAATTGAAACCCTGCAGCTGTGTGTAAATGAGGCAGAAAATCAGATCAGCAACCTGGGACTTGGTCACAATTTTCGTGATGCCATATGGCAGCAGGGTCTACCATTAGACAATACATTATGCTTCCAATATCTTCCCAGGTGGTAGTACCTCCCTGTTTGATAGCTGCCTACTCTCTCTCTCTCTCTCTCTCTCTCTCTCTCTCTCTCTCTCTCTCTCTCTCTCACCTAGGTACAGTATGTTTGTCTCTCTGTACGTCTCTCAGTGTATCGGGAGGCAGTGTGGGAGGGGCAAGATTGTAACCCTAAAAAATGCCGCTCCTGCCTACTCAACGTATCGTGTTACACCCGATGTGGGAGTCGTTGCTATTAGCCAGTGGGGAGTCCTTGTTAGCGGTTAGTGGGGAGTCCTTGTCAGTGAGGAGCCCCTGTTAGTGGGGAGCTCTTGTTAGTAGTTAGTGGGGAGTCCTTGTTCGTGGTTAATGGGGAGTACTTGTTAGTGGGGAGCTCTTATTAATAGTTAGTGGGGAGTCCTTGTTAGTGGGGAGCACATGTCAGTAGTTAGTGGGGAGTCCTTGTTAGTGGTCGGTAGGGAACCGCAGTTATCAACTAATGGTGAGTTGTTATTATTAGGTAATGGGGAACCACTCCTGCTCACTGCCCAACGGTGAGCCAATGTCATTACCCAATGGGGAGTCGCTGTCATTAGCTAATAGCGTGCGAGTCTTTCACAGCAGCCCTCCGTCCCTCTACGGCCTGTCTGCTTCTTCTAGCTTCGATGGTGAAGAAGAAGGGGAGGAGGAGGAGAGTGAAAGAGAGGATAGGAAATAGAGTGAAGAGAAGGGGCAGGAGGTGGGGGGTAAGGAAGGTCTAAACTCTAAAGGGGAGGGGAGGGAGCGGCACCTTTACCACTACGTGTACAAGGAATGGCCATCATAGTCTGGGTATACCTGTGGTGTCTTGTTAAGCTGTTTTGTCATTGGCTGGAAGATATTCGTCGATGGGTTTTGATTGGTGGGGCTAAGAGGTCCAAGTAGTACTGTACATGGGATGTATTGTGTGAGAAAGAAAAAAAGAAAGAGCGAGAGAGAACTGCTACCCTCTGGCTGGCCCACCTGTGCAGGATTGTGGGTATGGGAGAGTGATTTCAGGGTCAAGGTGTGTGTGTGTGTGTGTGTGTGTGTGTGTGTGTGTGTGTGTGTGTGTGTGTGTGTCTGACGATATTTATATTCTGGCACATACGATAATTAGGTGCTACTATAGTATGCGCTCTAATTGAGCTGGAGTTGTGTCTACCGGGATATTTACTCCGTAGTATCCATTAACCTAACCTAACTTAATCTAATATATCTTAACCTAACCTATCTTAACCTAATCTATGGATGCTACAGTGTAAATATTCCGGTAGACACAACTTCAGCTCGGTAGACCGCATATTATAGTAGCACCGATTATTAGTTATACCTATACTTTACAATGAGAGAGAGAGAGAGAGAGAGAGAGAGAGAGAGAGAGAGAGAGAGACCCACCCCCTTTCATATATCCACGTAACACCCTCTCTCACCCCACAAAATCAGGTCACCATCCTAGACTCTGACCTGAAAAATAAAAATTCGTAGCCACAACACACACACGAACTCAACACTCATCCTCTCTACTGACATTTCCCCTAACCCAGTGTTTCTCAAACTGAGGTCACGGCAAGATTTTAGGAGGGCCATGGCAGGCTAGTGTAAGTATTATATGTTTGGAGAACATGTGGAAACTCTGATTCAACTTTTTTTTGTCACTTTGCCTTGTTAAGGGAGAAATCTTTTTTTTTGTCATTGTGTGTAATCATAATACCCATACAGTACAGTTTTGATATTTACACAGAATGGTGCAGCAGCTAGTTTTTCATTTCCAACGGATTCGCTCAGATTGCACGATTCTAGTTCCTGTTCAGACGAATTCCTTGATCTCAGAACGATTCTGCTGCCAGAGACCTCTATGAAGAAAAATATCTGGCTGTATTCTGGTGCTCAATGTATCAGTCATATCCAAAAGTTAGTGAGATCGCACTTCCGAGTCCTCTTGCCATTTTCTACTACTTATTTATGTGGATCTGATTTCTCCACCTTCTTCAAATAGAGAATAAAAGCCGAAATCGGTTACATGTGGACCCAGACATGAGATGTGCTTTATCAGTGACTCAACCTCGAATCAGTCGACTGACTGAAAGGAAACAATGTCATCCATCCCATTGAACTGTAACAAAATATGCATTCTGTTTGATGATTAAAAACATTAAAATAAAGGAAGAGAAACAAAACAGTTTATTTTGATCATTATTTGTGAGGGGCTTGGGAGAGAACTGAAGGGGGGACATGTTGAGAGTTCCTCATGGGGGGAATGAAGTGAGCAAGTTTGAGAAACACTGTCCTAACCCAGGCAGATAACATTACAATATGAGGAAGTCTACAAGGCGTGACTCGAGCCGGTTTCCCGTTTCCTCTAAATCTTCTCTTCAAAATGAATAAATGAATAAATAAATGTTCGTTTCTGTAAGGATATTCTCTGTGGTTGTCACTTCAGGTATTACAAGATCACATAATACCGTTTGGTGACTAGACGGAAGTTAAAGACGTCATCTAAAAGCAGTCAAATGTAACCTTAGCTCACCTAATGTACTGTATATAGCACTTTAACTCATCTGATCTAACATTTTTAACTGACTCGGCTAACTTAATCCTATCTTATTATCTAAGTTAACGTAAGTTAACTTCGCTAACCTAAACTATCACAACCTAACTTAACCAAGCCTAACCGAAATTTACGCAACCTAAGTTACCCTTTACCTAACCTAACCTAACAAAGTTAACTTAACCTGTCTAAGCTAACCTAAGCTATCTTAATCTATCTTAGCTAACCTAACCTTTCCTATCTAAGGTAACCTGACCTAACCTAAAGCTAACCTAACCTAACCTAACCTAACCTGTCATATATAACCTAACCTAACCTAACTTATCCTAGAGAGAGACAAACAAAGGCAGGACGGGTTAGGTAACTCGATGCAGCCCTGAGCCGTAAAGAATATTTCTCCCAACATGGTAGTGGTGAGATGTGCTTCGCTGAGCCTCTCAAGCCACAATCTTGACAACCTGCGAGCCGCACAGCAAGCCAGTCAGTAACACAACAAGCCGGTTAGCCACAAAGCAAGGTAGTTAGTCACATAGCAACTAGTTAGCTTCATAGTAAGTCAATAAAACCACACAATAAGCCAGTCAAACCACACAGTAAGCCAGTCAAACCACACTGTAGACCAGTCAGACACTAATTAGCCACACAGCAAGCCAGTCACATAGTCACAGTCAACTATTCAAGTAGATGTACAGAGTGGTGGTGTGGGTAAGGTACACAGAGTGGTGGTGTGGGTAAGGTACACAGAGTGGTGGTGTGGGTAAGGTACACAGAGTGGTGGTGTGGATAAGGTACACTGAGTGGTGGTGTGGATAAGGTACACAGAGTGGTGGTGTGGGTAAGGTACACAGAGTGGTGGTGTGGGTAAGGTACACTGAGTGGTGGTGTGGGTAAGGTACACAGAGTGGTGGTGTGGGTAAGGTACACACACACACAATATTCACAAAGAAATATAGTACCTTCTCCCCCCTCTCTCTCTCTCTCTCAAGGCAAATTACCGGGAGTCAGATAAGCCGATGTAATCCAGATACCTCGAAAGGACCATAAAAAAAAATCGAGTCGATTTGTTTATGCTAAGGTAATTACGTTAGCGAGGGTTTAATTATGCGACGTTAAATTTGGATTGGTTGGTTCGTTTTGTTTGGAATCAAATGTTTCAGCTTTCGTGTTATATTTCCTCCAGAGTTCGGCTTGCCTTCCCAAACACTCGATCTCATGAAATAGCAGTAAACACCAACACCCCCTCCACCTGCGACATCACCTGTTATAAGGTATCCCGTCTTCGTATTACCATTCACCGGCAGCACCTATTTAGATTTTGGCAGCCGCGGGCCACCTTCGGTAGTTCATGACAATTACCTGACATTTGAGTGGCGTCATGGCAAGGTGGGCTCGTCTTCTTGACGTCAGAAGCACGATAGAAGAAAACTTGGCTGACACTGCGGATGGGCAGCCGAATACGAACTAACCTTGAACAAACTGAAGTACTTCTTGCAAGGACTTGGCAACTGTTTGTGGAGAATGTTTAATAGTAGTTAAAATAAAATTCAGGATAGTGAGGGAACATTAACTGTTCTAAACGAGGCTGTACCTCGGGAAAATTCCCTCACAGGCATTCTGTGATCGAATGGAGATAATGCGTATTTATTAACAGATATTTTCAAAATAAATGATAAATTTTACCGGTAAAAGTAAATGTACATAATATTTGAAATGAATTTAAAATTTTCACTCAGAATAAATCTATTCATAGTGTATCATTATTTTATTAGATTATTTTTGAAATATGTACATTGCAAAACGAGAAAAACGTCAGTACAGAGTGAGTTTACAGTATGGGAGATCAAACGAAGCCGACCAAAGGTCAACCCATATAAGTAAGTTATGGAATTTCTGTTCTGAAGTCACCAGTTGATAAATCCTGAATGAGATTATGTGCAGCAAACCATTGCGAACCCGTTGGATATACAAGATATTCCAGAGAACACGTTTCCTCTTAGGTGTTTGGTTGTTTGCGGTCACAAGACAGAAGCAAAAACTGACGCTTGTCTCAGCTAACTCGCATGACAGAGCATGGAAACTTGATATGCTCGCAGCTGAGTAAATTTGAACGTACAGGCCATGAGTTTATGATTCAAGTTTTCCTGTTGGATGCTGCATGATGGATCAGTGTAGTGATACAGGTGCTGGTTAATGGTGGCACTTCTTGAAATACATACACGTAACAGTAGCTAAAACAACTATCTATGCAGGTGGGGTTCGATATGCTCCGATTTCTTACGTGTGACTAGTGACAGCCCTCATATACCAAAATTTATCGTCCATGGTCTCATATTGTTTCCCACAAAGTATGCACAGATAGTTATTTTTAGTTACTGCACCTTGGTACTCGGGTTTTTTCTTAAGAGTCGACATTTAGTATTATGACCTTGCAGCAGTACGGTGCAGTGGTGTAATCCTAAGTTTTCCTGGACAAGATATATCACGCATGCGCTGATCTAACCGCTGTCAAATAATAATAATAATAATAATAATAATAATAATAATAATAATAATTAACGGTTTATCGAGAAAAAAACATGGCAGCCAAAAGGATGAAAATATAGTCAACAGAGATGATGAACGTCACATAATTGGGGAATGGGTCACCTGATTGACAAATGATATACAAGTAACATACTGTAAGTGGTAATGATAACAAGAAGGGGAAGGGTCATTTAACGGAATTTCAGCATATTAACAACACAAAAGTATGGCAGGCAGGGAGTGAACACACAGGTTAACTATGAATTGTTGATAATTTTTACAATACAGTAGTTGGGATTGGGCTGTTCTTATAGCGATCAGTACGTCGTCGTATGGGCTAGTTGCGGTTGTAATGTATTCAACATATGGTACTAACTTATCTAATCCAGTCTACAACAAGTGAAATCTGGCAGACCAGTGCGTGGGTTTTTTATTCAATATGGCTGACATGCAAATTTTACACCTTATTGTCAGAATTTCTACTGTAAGGTTAGATCAGTTTATACTGATATAGTGACTATCTTTTAAAAAGTCGTATGTTTTCATTGCAGCTGTATGACATATATATACCTATACATGATAGTTTTTTTCCAGGTAAAATTTATGCTGGGCTTATTTTGCACCATCGTAACAGAGTTGGCTATGGTGCAAAAGTTAGTGTATAATCTTAGATGTGACGCAAGCTTATAGGCTTGGAGTTAAGTTGTTGGCTAGAGAGATACAAGTATTGTAGCTGATAGTGGTTGGTAGTCTTTGTTGGAGATAGTGATGTTTGGTGTTGCAGTTAAGGAAGGTTTAGAGTGTAGTATTGTTGATGGGCTCTGTTTGTATTTAAATTACGGTAGAATAATAACATGGAATTGTGCTCTTTCCGACGCCTGTTTGATCTACGGGAACGTTCATCTTGTCTGTTAGTACTGTTTAGTTTTGTCATTACGTGTCCCTAAGTATGCAGTCTCATAAATTTATTTCTATTATATGTTCAAATATCCTTGTTCAGTATAACCTCCGTACTGTACATTGGAGACTAAACTTGATTTCAGTCGAATCCAGTCTTAATTTTCGTGATATAAAAATAATGTATAAAACTACCTCGTAATTTCATGTCTTAATGATAGAGCTGAAGGATGAAGAACTCGGCCTCAGCGTGTTTTCCTTAAAGTGTCGTGTAACTGTGGAAGGTGAAAACTACAATTATAGTATAAATATGATATTATTTTTTACCTGCCGTGCAATGTCTTGTTCTTGTTGGTGAGAATTAATCAAACAAATGCATAACACCAGGTTGTAGAGTGTGAGGTTTATGAATTAATAACGTAGTTTCCTAGTGTACATAACATTCTTTTCATTGGAACTAAAATATGATACGAGAGGCTCCAACCAGCGACGCCGTGTACCTCGTGACGCTTAAAACTAGCCAGATTATGACACGGTACCGATAATAATAAAAATAATTCATTATACGTTACATACCCTCAGGTATAAAACATTTTTTAACGTTACGCACCGGCATTTGTAATTTGTATACTACGGTTGTAAAGAAAAACGATGTCCCCAGGTATAGCCTACCTGTAGATTAGATCAGATAATTTACATTACAAGAAATATTTCCAAGTATAATCCACGGACAGAACCAGTGATTGAGAGAGGATTTCAATTTTTTAGATGGCTTTAACGTGAGTGAACCCTCCAATTTTTGTGTTTATGTGAGTTCGATTAAAGTTTTTAATCATCCATCATTTTTACGTAAGATAGATTTGTATGCAAGCAGTAGATAGCCTAGTGTAGTTTTGTTTTATCAGGTGGTTTATTGCAGCGTTGTGTTTGTTATTTTGCCTTTAATATATTTTTAATAGTGCCTTTTTACGTTGTTTCACTTATGATAAACCAGATGTGAATTGTTGCGGCGTGCCTTGTGTGCATACTGGTCAACTTATGTTGCTCTGCTCTTGGGTCTATCAATTGGTTTAGTTTTTGAGATGTAATTTGGTTTACTGATATGGTTTGCCTGTTGGATTATTATGATTATTATTTGTTTTAGTGTATCTGTTAATTCATTGTTATGATGTTTTACCTTTATAGTGTATGTGTTATGTAATGGGGTGGTAAATTCTTGTTTTATACTCATTGTTATTCTCTTGTAAAAGCGTTTTTATAAACAAATTACAACTTGGAACAATTGGCAGCCTTGATGTTCCAAATTAAAGGCTTCGATATCATTTTAGTCCATAAATGTTTGTGACATTTTTGGACTGATTGTACAGTACGAGATTGGTAAAATATTGTTATGGTACACTGTTCTGTTTAAAGTTGAAGTTGAACTATTTTTTTTTACCATCTAAGTTTTTGTGTATATTCTGAGCGCCAGGGGTGATGCTGTATTCTAGAGGGTGAGGGTGGTGATATCAGGCCCCACTGCCGGTGATTGAGTACAATACCCCAGCTCATGTTGCCGGTTCCCTGGAGTTGTAGTGTGTGTGTGGGGGGGGCGTAGCCAAACCGGCGAGAGAGGATGAGAGAAGACCCGGTGATGAGGGAGGAAACCACACTAGTGCCATCTGCCTCCCACCTGCTGCCCCACACTGGCTCCTTATTATGTAACTACAGTACATGGATGTCATGCTAGGCGTTGATGTTGAGTGGGGGGTGGAGTGATTTAACGAGCCCGTACACACGTAACCATAGTCTCTTATTCAATTCATGCATTTTTCAAAAACTTACAGGGGTTACTTCGGGCAATTTATCTTTGTAGTCGAATTAAATTTGCACGTTTTATGAAAGAATTATAAGATTTTCTTTGGGTTTGACTGAGCTGATGTTATATTACGGAAGGAAATGGTGATGAGACATGGTCGTTTTTGATATGTAAGGGAATAAAAGAAAGGGGGATGCAGGTAGGAGCGCAAACAGAAAACAATAGGGAGCAGGACATTGAATTTAATACCCTTATAGAAATGGGAGAGATATGCCCTCACAGATAGGGAGGAAGAGAGGGAAAGATGTCTCATCAGATAAAGAAAGAGAGAGGGGGAGAGATGCCCCGCAAGAGATAGAGGGGTGAAGAGTGTAAAAGAGAGAGGGGGAGAGATGCCCTGCAAGAGATAGGGGGTGAAGAGTGTAAAAGAGAGAGGGGGAGAGATGCCCTGCAAGAGATAGTGGGGTGAAGAGTGTAAAAGAGAGAGGGGGAGAGATGCCCTGCAAGAGATAGTGGGGTGAAAAGTGTAAAAGAGAGAGGGGGAGAGATGCCCTGCAAGAGATAGTGGGAAAAGTGCCCTGCAAGAGATAGTGGGGTGAAAAGTGTAAAAGAGAGAGGGGGAGAGATGCCCTGCAAGAGATAGTGGGGTGAAGAGTGTAAAAGAGAGAGGGGGAGAGATGCCCTGCAAGAGATAGGGGGTGAAGAGTGTAAAAGAGAGGGGGAGAGATTGTAAAAGAGAGAGAGGGAGAGGTCTGTTAAAAGATGAATAAATGTTTTTCGAAACGCCATACTAGTGTCAAGTAGGGGAAGGTACGCGTTTTACATTGTGTGGGATGGGGCTTTTCCACTCGGCTCAGCCCCCACAAGTTGCTTTTCATGGCGACAGTTACGAGTTACCGGGAGCTTGGGGTGTGGCATGGGGAACGATAAATCCAGTATCCCATCGCATTTTTGTGCCGGTAGACAAGCCCAAGTGAGCAGAAAATGTATGAAAAAAAAGGGGGGTCGCCTTAAGATTAGACATACCAGCTTATTTCGCCCGATGTTTAATTGAACACCTTAATACTAACTTAACCTAACCCCCACCCCCAAATAGCGTCAGGGTTTTCAATCGAGTGAAATAAGCTGGAGTGCCAAATCTTAAGGCGATAGAAAAATTGCGTGTCATCCGAAACAGATTTTGATAATAAGTTTTTCGTTTTTTTTTTTTTTATGTCTTGTCATGTGTTTTTATTGACTGGGAGTCGAAGTTTTTTCTTTATTAGGATATGTAGTGTTTGACTTGACCAAGGGATTCACTTCTTCATTAATCCGAGAGATGCAGTTTTTTCTCATTCTTTCTAGTTAAAAGAGGGGTGGGGGTGAAGTATGTGGAAGAGACCCAATCTTTATTCATGCAAGCAATTTTCCCTGACTGTTTCTTCTGAACCACAGGTCTAATTGGATTTCTTATATTCATGCAAGTTTTATATTTTTTTCGTTAAAATGTCCCACATAAACCATTTTCTGTCCAGTAAAATCATGCGTAATATTTTTTCAAGTCATTGTAAGGAAAAATTCTCAAGAAGACCAAGTTAGGATTGTTTTCATCATCTGAACTGATAAGCAAATGAACCGCACTAAATAATGTTTTCATCAATCCCATGGTGGGGATTAAATATAATGCAATAATCTTTTACAATTCGGACTTAAGTGTGTCACCGTCGGCCTACTTCTCTATATAGGGTGGATGAATTTTATTGTTTCCTCGTGAGTATTTTTAGTCTAGATAATTAATTGTGCTCTACTGTGCAACGCAGTAATGCTATATTGAATACATAAATATTACTAAGCACATGAACTAATTCAATGGATATTAGCTGCCCCTACTACAAATTTCATAGTATATAAACATTCCAAACGGTATTGGTATTATTTTGGTCATCTGGGGAACCTTAAGATTCTAACTATGGGATTAAGTACTTTAAACAATAAGACACGTTATCTCTACGGGATTTCTGTCGCAAAATATTTTTCTATCGCATAAGAAAATACATATTATATGTTAGGTTAGGTATGATAAGTTATTAGAACTAAGATAAGTTATATTATAAGTTATGAGATTAGCTTACATACACTGGTAAGGGGAGGGGAGGGGGTAGTAACTCAAAACTAGTGATTTCCGATAGAAATGGAGGTCAAAATCGTTCATAACACATCGCAAACCATTAGAAACATAGTCTGCATATCCAAGTACGGGGATGACCAAAACTTAAAATTTACTCAATATAGCCTATCTCGAATCTAAGCATCCAAATACTTATGGTAGTTAAAGTAAAATTTTACCCATTAATTAATATAAATGAAGATATATCCCAGTGGTTCATTAGTGAATCATCAAAACAATAACAGCATTATGTTGTCATGTTTACCTAGCACCAGGCATTCTCAAAACAAAGTCCAGACAATGTCATTACTTCTCAATTGACTCGTATCTCCATCCGTGCGTCGTCTGCAGGGTAAGTGGTGACGTCATTGCAAAAGGCGGCCCTATTTCTAGAGAAATAAACTTATCTAGACTATTATAGCAGGACTGTAAACTTTTATTACAAATTATATATACCTTATCACTCTCCGAACGTGGCAGAGTGTATTTCTTGTGTTTACCCAGAACCGTCAACTCGTCCATTCTAACAAACTAAAACTGGACTTTGGCAGTTTATCTCACCTATAATACTGCTGTGGTATGTACCGTACACCCAAATTATCTATATATGACTGTCACAAGGGTACAACCCCATTGTTACTATACAACTGATAATTTGATTATATGTTGCCAAGATAACAGACCAACATTAGAGTGCAATACGGCAGAGTAGCTCAAGTCGGGTACTCATTGATAATCAAGTATTTGTGAGTGTGTGTGTTTATTGAAAGGTTTGTTTTACCTCCGTATTTGGTTGTATTTATTACACCATCTTCCATTATCCAGTAGTGTGGGTGTACAGTTCTTGCACAACACAAACCCCTCAACGCTAACACAACCTCTGCCAAATATTTGCTCATGCACTGCCTCACTCACTCCCTATCGGTTCATTTCTTTCACCTTTATACATGATCTTTATCGTGTTTGATGTTATAATAAATATCGAATGGACCTGACCAAGTGAATAACCTACGTACTGTAAATTACCAATTTATAGATAAGATAATGGTTGCCCCTCGTGTAACGAGGATGACCGGCCCTAGAGCCACCTAGGCGTGAATTTGTTTAAGGTGTAGAAGCTGTCGCCAACACAACAACCACACCCTGAGTTAACGAGATGCATGACCCAGTGTCAAGGAATAGTCCGAGAAGACCGGACAACTTGCCAACTGTACTGGCCAACTGCACGATCCGCAAATCGATTAACATCCAGATCCCCAATTACTGCTGGGTAGACAGAGGCAAATAGCGTAAAGAAACTTGCCCATAGTTTCACCCTACCCGGGGATCGAACCTGGGTCTGCAACCAATATACTGTATATACTGTAGTTATACCAATATATACCGTCATGTTGAAGTGTGACCTTTGACTTCAAAGGGCACCGTGTTATCACGCTCTTTACTGACAAACAGACGAGACCAAACGCCCACGGCGTGAATAATTAACATATTTTAGGACTCAAGTTTTATTTTAGCGTTTTAGGATTTCAATAACTTTAATTTTCAGACGGTAAAGGATAATCGTTTCGTAATTTCTAAGTGTCTCCCATCATTATTTATTAGCTTAAGGTCAAGTTTACTCAAATGTTTCCTTAAAAATGCATATCCCATACTGAAAATTGCCAAAGTTTACCCAGCATATGAAAAATCTGTCGATAAAAGTCTTTTCAAGAATCACCGTCCCATATCAGTCCTCCCAGCTTTGAGGAGGATACTGAACTGGAGAAGCAAGCATGTAGTCGACTAAATTCCTTCTGCATGTCAATAACATCATTACAGGCTCTCAGTTTGGATTTAGAGGTAAAAGGTCAACTGAGAGCTCTGCTGTCCTTTACTAATAACATCTTAAACTCCTTTGATGACAGTCAGTTCATAGTCGGAATATTCCTGGACCTCTCTTAAGCCTTTGACACTGTCGACCATACCATCCTCCTGTCAAAGCTTGAACATTACAGTGTTAGGGGCTTATCCCACAATTGGTTTACCTCACATCTGTCTAAGAGGAAGCAGTATGTCTGCTTTAATAATCATCAATCTGACTCCTCACCAGTTTTGTATGGTGTCCCTCATTTTCGGTCCTGTACTGTGTATGTTGTACATAAACGAGATAGTCCATTCCAGCACACTCATAAAATACAACTTATTTGCAGACGATAGTAAATCTCTATGCCAGCAACTCGGATCTCCATTCCTTGATGGGAATTATGAACACTGAATTAACTAAAGTTAGGACCTGGGTAATACGTGATAAACTGACCTTAAACCTCGAAAACCCCACTGCATAATCTTTCACAGAAGGAAAAACTCACCCCAGATTTGGACCCCTGTACCTTAGTAATACAGCCCTCAAACGTGAACAAAATACTAAATTCCTTTGGGTTATTGTTGATGAGAAATTTGGCTGGAGAAATCCACAGACAAACCATTCACAGTAAAGTCAATACACAGTGAGGTATCCTGGATCACACTCGTCAGTAACTCATTCTTGCAGCAATGAAATAAATTTATTATGATCTTGTTTGCCAACACTTAATACACTGTCACACACTAAGGGGGGCCTCTGGCTCTTCAAAAACACAACCTCTGATTACTGCACAAAAGAGAGTTAAGCGGAAAAAGACCTACTTGAAAAAAAAAAGACCACAATAACGAACAATTTGCTAAATTGAAAATGTTAACATTCGTGGATATTAACACCGACTGATGTGCCCTATTGTTTACAAATCTATCAATCACTTGATTGACAATAATTACTTCCAGTTCCGGAATAATCAGAGATACAACTTAAGATACCCAGAGCTACTAAGACCCCATGCGCTCCTCTCAGTCCCAGACCTCCGTAAAATATCACGGTGTGAAGGTGTGGCACAACTTACCCCCTCACACCCGAGCACATCCTTTAAATCATAAATAAAAATATCTATTGTCTAAGTATTAATATTTTTATAATACCTACTGTTACCGCCACAGTAAGATAAACTAGAAGAGTGAGAGAGAGAGAGAGCCATAATAAGATAAACTAGACGAGAGAGAAAGAGAGAGGGTGAGAGGAGAGACAGTGTTGACGACGAATTTGCTGTTTTAAATATGAAATAGAAGGTCCTCGCTTAGGGCTACGATTGCCCACGGAGGCAGTATATCGTTCCCTGCAGGAAAGACAACACCTTTCGTCCACCTAACATATACCAAGAGGATATTACACCAGCTCTCGTTGGTCAAACCCTAGACCCTAAAACGTGAGTGTGATTGTGAACTACTAAACCATCTAAAAAAAACTCTAAATAACCTGAATAAGTATATTTATGTACTGTATTTTGATCATATTATACAAATTGTCTCCTAATGTATTAACAGTTGTAACATGCGAGTTATATTTAAGATGTTAACAGGCTATGTACTGTATATTGATGGTATTATTCATACTATGTGTCTTGAGATAGCAGCATTTGTTATATGTGAATTGTTCTTTAACAGGTTTTGACCGAATTATATGGTACGCGTCATCGTTATGGGTTTATTTCTCCAACAACAAATCAATAACATACTTTATATTCCTACCTTTATTATACCACCAAGACCGTTATATCATAAATTGCCATGTAGATAGATAAAAATTACCATGGCAATAATTATATTTGCCGACTAGACCTGATACTGACAGCTCTGTCTTCTTGCTCCACTTTAATACAACCCATGTTGTATTGTTTCCCTCCCTTATCATATTTATGTATATCAGCACCACTGTAAAATATTAAATTTTTTCAATTTCAATTGTTTATTCCTTGATAGAGGAAGCGGGATCCTAGTGCTGTCACTAGGTACCCCTGTACAATGACACCAGAAGCATCTGGCAAGTGTGACAAGTATTAAATATTATAAAGGGGCTTACTAAAGCCTAAGGAAGGAAGGATATTCCTTTAACACATAATCAATATTATTTACAAAATATCTGGCCAGTATGGGGAGGATCATCGTGTCTCCGTCAGGGAGTCGTGGAGTGTAAAATATGTATAAACTCATACAGTAATATACTGTAAATGTGAAAAAATATATATCGAAGTGATAACCGTGGTAACATTCTGATATGTTCGGATTACCACCATGGCATGTGTACTATTCCAGATGATACTTACTGTTAAATAATTCTTCCTTGAGATAAATGTACAGTATTATTTCAGGTGCCTTCAAGAGGGTTCATGCTCTCAGCTGGCTCAGCCATGTTAATATTGTTCTTATTATCGACTCTGTATCTGTATTTTTTTGGCCAAATAAATTGTTCCAATATCAATACAATCATTACATAGTGACAAATGCCTCTGAGTGGTGAAAACGACCAAGTGTGGTGAGTGAGGCAAATTGGTTGTCCCAGGAGAAGAAGCACCCGCCGCCACCCAGTTCCCGCCCTGTCTTAAGTAACTCAAGTTTTATAAGAGAGACGGCGGGTTCCCGTGTTCCCCTCGCCAGGCTTTCCACTCAGCTATCACCCGCTTTCTTTGTCAACTTTCAGTTGAGGAACCATGCAAAAATAAGAGATTCTATATTTAAAGTGGTGGTTCAGGCTGTGATTGGCTCGAGCTCGTGACGTCATCGTCTCATGAAGTCTTGTCCCCAGGCTGCCAACTAGGTGTATATTGTAAAGGTTTTATTTTTGTTACATTCATATATGTATTAACCACGTTTTTCAGCATTTTAATACTGGATAAAGTTATTAATCGTGAGAGTTTAATTAAAAGCTCTGGATGTAATAAGGATGGTATGTTAAAAGACCAGTGGTATTGAAGGCAAACTGTAGTGGGCCACGCCTATTGGCGGAGCGGGACGGCCACGCCTCCCAAGTTGCCGCTATATATACCGCAAAGCCGGCAGGTTCGTCACTCGCCGCTGAGTCGAGGAGAGGTTTGGACGGTACGTGCAGACAGCTCTCGCTAACCAAACTGACCTTTCTTTAACATTATCTTTCCAGTGTTGGTGGAAGAAAGTGGTGAATTTTTCAGTGACTGTAGTGGTTAAACGGTGCAGTTTCGAGAGTGGTGTTGTGCTTTTGTCCTTGTTATTAATTCCCGAAAGTGACGTGTTAATGGTCCCGGTCCATAGTGACGTGTGAAATTGTGATTATATATTAACTTGGATCGTTAGTTACTTAGTTGATATTGCCGCAATACCAAGAGGTGACCGTGTGAGCTAACATTGGTTAGTCGTAGAAAGTAATAGTGGTTGACTTTTGCAACTCGAAAGTGATTATTGTAACTAGGCTCGAGCCTCGGCGTTTTGTATACTGTACTCCCTTTTTAGCATTACTTGTTATAACGCAGATTACCTCATATTTGTTTGAGAATCGCTTGTCAATTTGTATAGAATTAAATTGCATTTTGTGGTAGCTGAATTTGGGTTTAATATTAGCTCGTAGATATTAAATTTGAAGAAACCATTATTACAAATACATTTTAGTTTAGTGAATCATACTTTAATAGCGCGAAGTTTTGAGTGTTGCATTTTTTCCTGAATTCGTGGCCTGTGTACGTGCCTTGAGTAAAGCTCAGCCGGTGGTGGGTGAAGCCGGCGTCCCGTGTAACGTGTCGCTGTTCTCTGGTAGCCACGACACGTTAACATTTAATAATTGTCACCAGGATTCTTTTTTACTTTAAACTTGATAAATTTCAGCATTTTAACTTTATTTCGCTTCGTTTAAGGTAAATCGGCGACTTGATAATTTGTTTACAATCTTAGTCACGACATGGCTCATGTGCTAAATATCGGGGTTAATAGGTGTAATATCGAGGTTGCCGGCTTTGGCGCCGCTGTCGGCTCGCCGGGTTGGCTGTGACGGGAGGGAGGACTGTTGTAACGATACTAGTTGAAGCCCGCGTGTTATTTAATTGTCAAAAACTTCCTTTAGAGAAAGGAGGGAAATTTGCTTCACCACTGCACTGGAGATGTATGTCTAAACTCCATTAACCGTCCTTGGAACTGTCGAGAGTAGCAGATATTGTGGTTGGTGGTGCATGGTAGGCTGGGAAGGTCACTCGGCGCCCTCCTGCATTAGCTAAAACAACAAGGAGCTGCAATTTGTGTACAATTAGGTTTATTACATTTTAGGAGTGATGGTGGTGGTAACGGCTTGCATTGAACGCTACACATCTGCTTTAATACCATTCTTCAATCCCCAGCCCCCCCCCCCTTCCCAACTCGCCAGACACGTAAAACTTTGTATTAGATCCAAGGATTCAGAGAATCCCAATCAATGTATGCCAGAAACTCTGCCCCTCCCTCTCCAGGGTGAAGTTTTTAAACCTTCCCCCCCGCCACACACACACACACCACCGTTGATGACTCACCGGGGAGGGAGGATGGGGGGTGCATACAATACACATTTAGCCGACTTGAAAAGACCACTACTACCCCTCTCGCTGTTAACTATCGGTAACCACAGCCGGTTTTTTAGGTACTTTAGTATTACTATATGGTCACTTTTATGCTGGTTTTCCTAGGTGAAACAAATGCCGACTTCCTGAAGAGTAAAGTAGATCACGGCTCGTAGTAAGAGAGGGTGGGGGACACGTAACGCCTATTGGTATTAGGCTAGTCATCTATAAATCGTGTATTGTGTAATATCTTCACATTTGGTAGATTACTAGTATTTTTTTTTAGTAATTTGGTACGCGATCGTCATTTCAAGTAACATGCTTGCCGGTTTTACTAATGCTTAAGTATGATAGGACTGATGAAATGGGAAAGAATAGTGGTGTGGATGGGCGACTGGTTTTGGTGATGTAAGGCCGGTTGTCACCCCCCACTCCCCTTCTGCTGCCCGTACCCAAAGACCTCGAACTTGATCACTGAAGCAGGTTGGGGGAGGGGTGGATAGTCGGCCCCTCCCCCACTGGGTAGAAGTATCTCTAGATAGGTGGTAGTAGAGGTCCTAATGGGTTTTAATGGCGTGAGATGACTGTTGTTGATAAGGTTGCGTATGGCAGGAGTGTTGAGGCGAGGTAATGGGGGGGGGGGTGAATCTGAATGTTGCAGCTAGTAGAATTAATGTGATGTAACTTCTTCGTATGCACGAGTGGACTGACTTGATTCTTAACACTAGTTTGCTTGTAAAATAGATGCTACTAGTTTAAGTTTGGCCATTTCGGTATAATATGGCTTCTAATCTAGGGATTCTTTGGTTCGAAGTTTAACACTTGTTTCTTGTTATCCACAGCCAGGAATCTTCGAGCACTAACATGGCTGACGC
Organism: Homarus americanus; assembly: GCF_018991925.1. Lineage (NCBI taxonomy): Eukaryota > Metazoa > Arthropoda > Malacostraca > Decapoda > Nephropidae > Homarus > Homarus americanus. The sequence goes on along the minus strand of NW_024737950.1, from coordinate 68,219 downwards.
TGCAACCATCGCAAAGTTGGAGGAAGGCTTCAAGAAGCTGGAGGCCGCCACCGACTGCAAGTCCCTCCTGAAGAAATACCTTACCAAGGATATCTTCGACAGCCTCAAGGCCAAGAAGACTGGCCTGGGTGCCACCCTCCTCGACGTCATCCAGTCCGGTACGTGGCAAAGATCTAAAATCTGGTGGTTCTGGGGAAAACTGGGCGTGAGGTTTTGCTGGAACCTTTGTTATAGATTATTCTAGTGGTAGATCCTATATTGGTTGTACGAGACTACCTGTATGGCATAATCTCTTGTAGAGAATTTAGGTCGGTAACCTTGATCTAGATAATAATGATACAGTTCTTGGTGCTACACGCTGGGTGGACAACTGCCATCTTATTGCTTTATTAGAATGTTTGATCGTGAATTGTTAATCAAAATAGGGTTTTGAAGTTTACTGTTTTTCAATTGTTTCGTTTAACGTTTTTCGGTGTTCAATTTCTCTAAGAGAACTAATTCATTAAAGGAGATTGTCTTGATAGGTAGGAAAGCTCTTGGTCTCGTTTAATAGGCTTACTGTAAAACTTTATTGGGGAGTAAGTTAACGATTTTTTTTATCAATGGAACTAGTTTTAGAATATTATATAGGACGAGAATAGAGGCAATGTCTGAACCACCTTGTTGCAGTCGTTCATTGTGGGTGCCGAGGTAAGACACTGAAAAATGCCATTCATGTGATCTTATTTGACCAAACAATTTAAGTCATTGGTGCTGTTTGTGTAGGGATAAGCCATCATGAGGGGGAGGGGGGGGGGCTTGGTGGTGGTAGGATGGAAATGTGTTTTAAGTTGGTTTTAGAAAAGTGAGTATTCAATGTGACTAATGTTAGTAAATGAATAATAGAATTGGCGAATAATCCATGAAAGGCCTAGATTCCTCAAGTCCACCATGACCTCCGTATAACCGGAGTTTTGTGGACGCTTTTTTTTATACCCTTTGTTTACCCTAAATGAGAATGATTTAGATTGTGAAGTAAAACACCAAGCTAAAGTTTGTGACGCCCTGATGGGCTTGACCTAGTTGTGTAGCATGGGAAGGGAGGGGGTATTATGTAACTTTGATGAGGCCACTGGTAGTGGGGGTGGCAGTGAGGTGCACGAGCCTGGCCAAGAATCAATACTTCCACCAGCTAGCTCCCTGCATGTCCAGTCGCCCACAACTAGGGTGGGGGTACTGCACTAATGCTCTTGAATTGGCTAAAATCATTTTTATCCTATTTAAAGGGTTAAGTAAATTTGAATGGGTATAGGAGGATCAGTAGGTTAGTTATTTAATGAAAATTTTCATTCTTTTCAGGTGTGGAGAACTTGGACTCTGGCGTTGGTATCTATGCCCCTGACGCTGAGGCCTACTCTCTCTTTGCTCCCCTCTTCGACCCCATCATCGAAGACTACCACAAGGGCTTCAAGCAGACAGACAAGCACCCTGCCAAGGATTTCGGTGATGTCAGCAAGTTCATAAACGTGGACCCCGAGGGCACGTTCGTCATCTCCACACGTGTGCGATGTGGCCGCTCCATGGAGGGCTACCCCTTCAACCCCTGCCTTACTGAGGCTCAGTACAAGGAGATGGAGGAGAAGGTTTCTTCCACCCTGTCTGGCCTTGAGGGAGAGCTCAAGGGTTCCTACTTCCCCCTCACTGGCATGACCAAGGAGGTTCAGCAGAAGCTTATCGATGACCACTTCCTGTTCAAGGAGGGTGACCGCTTCTTGCAGGCTGCCAACGCTTGCCGTTATTGGCCCGCCGGCCGTGGTATTTACCACAATGATAACAAGACCTTCCTTGTCTGGTGCAATGAGGAGGATCACCTTCGCATCATCTCTATGCAGATGGGTGGTGACTTGGGCCAGGTGTACCGCCGTCTCGTTAGCGCTGTCAACGACATCGAAAAGCGCGTTCCTTTCTCTCACCATGACCGCCTGGGCTTCCTGACCTTCTGCCCCACCAACCTTGGCACCACCGTGCGTGCCTCCGTCCACATCAAATTGCCTAAGCTTGCTGCTAACCGCGAGAAGCTTGAGGAAGTTGCTGCCAAGTTCAGCCTGCAAGTGCGTGGCACCCGCGGTGAGCACACAGAGGCTGAGGGCGGTATTTACGATATTTCCAACAAGCGCCGCATGGGTCTTACTGAGTTCCAGGCCGTGAAGGAGATGCAGGACGGTATCCTTGAGCTTATCAAGATTGAGAAGGAGATGTAAGGAGTTAATGCTATAGTAAAGTTCGGCTCTACCCTCTATGGGTGAGGGCGAGCCGGGCTCTCCTGTAGAGGAAGGGCACCCCAACCCTGGACTCGGGGCCCTATAAGTGAAGGGCCTGGAGGGTGGGGGGGCTTACCGGCTGAGTGAGTCACTGTGAGGCCCCGGCAACATTCCAGGCGACACGGGGCTAGGTAGCGACCACAGGTCGAGAGGCCTTGTATATAACATCAACACGCGCATTGGTAACGCTACACCACATTAAAACTGTTATTACAGGATAAATATTATAAAAATTAAACGTTAAAAATACTTATGTTTCTTTCTCACCTCTGTTATATGATATAAGTGTGCAAGAATAGCCATAAAGTACCTATGCTTTAATTTCTAGCTTTCTTGAGAACTGATCCATGGTAGTTGTGGAGGGATCAATCTCTCGCTCTCTCCACCAATAGTGTTGACCCAAAGGGTTTTGTAACCTTGCTCTTTCTTTTTATCAATGATCTACTTCACACTACGACTAAAGCTATTCATTCTTACACTGGTAATTATATTCTTCACTTCACATTTATCCCCACCCCCTTAATTCTCAAGCTAAAGGTGATACCATTTTGTCAATCAATGCTGTTCTTTGCAGCATCTCTGAATGGGAAGGTAGAAATAAAGTAAAATTCAATAGTAAACTTATTTACCAATTGCACATTGCAAACTAGACAGTCTCCCACCAATCGCATTTCTGGACGCAATCATTGTGCCAAATTCTGTAATAGTTATGCTAGGTCTTCCCATTTCCTTATGTCATGAAAGCCACACATCCACGACAAAGCTGCCACCCGAATGCTGTAGTAGCTACCTCACTCCTGAGTAGTTGCTTCAAGTTTATAAGGGATTCATTCGTCTTAACTTCTCATATCTGGGGTAGCTCTTCTGTCCAACTGTTAGGGTGGAATGGAGGCATTTCGTCTGACTGACTACTCCTTTAGTTGATAATCTTTCTTCCCTTACTCTCCGCTGCAATGTTGCTTCACAATCTTTTACAGGTATTTTAACTGGCAATGTTCGGTGGATTTGGCATCCTGAATACCGCCGGCAAGGCCAGGCACGTAACGCTCGTCTTGCCCACGGTGCCCACCATTTCTCTGGATGTCCGTCACATTAGAATAACCCATTGTAGTACACCCTTCTTTCCTCACACAGCAAAACTGTGGAATGCTCTGCCTTCTGTGTTAAAAGACTAGTACAGTCTGTCAACCTTTAAAATGCCGGTTTTCCGTCATCGTGGTCGATGACCTGTGCCAGGGTGGGCTATCACCCCCACCCCACCCCCAAAAAAAAAACTAAGTGACTAGTTTTCCACTTAAAAAAAAAAACCTACCACAAATAAGCAATTAAGACTTAAGTATTTGTTTTGGCGACATTCAATCTAGATAATTTGTGCTTTTGGTCCCAAGTTCTTGAACACTGCTGGCCCTATGAAGTGCTGCCTTTTAGTAAAACTACTGCTTGGAATAGTTTTGCACAACCTAGTTCTGCACAATACTATTTGACCTATTTCATTACTCAAAACGTAGACTATATTCCTATCTTGTAGGAAACTTCGTCCCATTCTTATCTGGATTCTACAGTTCACATCAAGTTTTCGGCTTCGAAGAGCTTGCATCGTAAAACTGCAATTTACTTGTACAATGCAAGCCCTCCAGACACGGTAGACATTTGGTCCCTCCCCTTTCGGGAGTGACAACTTGTCCTCGTTCTATTTCAGTATTTACTACATTTGTCCTATTATATATTGGTAACGGTATCCGTGTGAATCTACTCCATTTAGACAGCGCAATACTGTCTCGGTGGCGACAAAGTAGGACTACTGTTGAACCAAATACGAAGCTACTATAACACACGAGAATTCAACTCTCGAAACGTCTGGATAAATATGAGTATTTAATACAAAACGGTTATAACAGCTTTCTTCTCAGTGCTGTACCTTTTGTAATTCATTTTAAAACTCTGGCACATGATTATGAATACAGGTGTATAATATGCCCGATCTAGCTCCTTAGTGGTTTATGTGCTCACGCTACGTCGCATCCTCCCTAAAAAGTGTCGTGTTCATATCCCAGCACTGTACGTTAATTTATGGTGTGCGAATTGGCGTGAAGATTCGACTTCTACATCTAACGAAACTCGGAACTTGTTAGTTAATACAGCTCTTTGGGGGTGCTGGTGATAGTGGTACCGCTCTTGCCTTCGCAAGCGAGATGTCACGGGTTCGATTCCCGGGCCGGTGGAAGTTGTTTGGACATACTTCCTAGCCCCCCATTAGTCCCTGTTCACCTAGCAGTAAAGTTGGTACCTGTTGTAAATCGAAAGTTGCGAATTCATATTCAGGGAAAGTTGTTGGAGCTTCCAATAACTTGATGACATAAACCACTGACTCTTCAGGCTTCTACGCCCTTAACTCATGAGACATAAAGGCAAGCATGAACTTAGCATGCTTCCCTGCTGGGCGCTGTAAACGCTTCTGCGCTTCACCTTACACAAAGATGTAGGGGAGTGCCCAATAAAACAAAAAAATACAGCTCTTTGAAATCTTAGATACGAACTTATTCCACAGCCTCTCGCGTGATGTTCTGAAGTGAAAAGTTGCTTTTAATGCCTGCTTTAACTAAGCATGAGAATAATTGGGACAAAAAGTGATGGATAAAACAAAGTGATCTTAAGATTATTTACGAATGGATTTATATGGGTGGCAGATGTCATTCATTATTTTACGAGCTTTTGTACCCATTATAAAATGCAATGTAATTTTTGACATCCTTAAAAATCAGTAATGCTGCATTGGCAATCCCAACCCGGCATGTGCTACAAAGATAGCTTGGGAAGGAGTGACTTGAGGCAACACTTGGAATGATATTGGCTCTGCTCGCGCTCCCATAGTAAATCTGCACTGACGGACTGGGATAGGCGTTTCATATGCTTCTTAAAACTCCAAAAATACAGCTGGGGAACTATCAACTTACTTTTCGAGCTTGACTGCAGGAGAATTATTAATACCTTTGTGCATAATTAATATAGGTCGCTATTTGATTTAAACTCTCTTACTTAAGATTTGTGCTACTTTGTTGTTTGTTATCTGCATTAATATTAACCCATTATATGTAAAATCTTATGATTATTACTGGTTACAGCATTTGTTTAATTTAAAAAGCTATGGCATTAAGATAAGCCCCGAGACAACTCCAACACTGTCAACACACAAATCATCTCGGAGAAAAATCAACTTAAAATACTGCGTTGAATGTATTCCTGATAAGGCAATTGATTTCCGATTAGTTTCTACCTTTGTATATCACAGAGTGAATGATTGCCCTCCCTCTAGGCATTGCTCTACTCCTATCTCGCCACCAAGATACACAGATGGGAGGTGACGGGTGCTGCCCCCTTCCCTTATTTATTTTGCCGCTTACAGCGGCTACTTTATTGTGCACCCACACTCATCCTGTGAGCGGTAGCGCAAAAGGATTACTGAGTAGAGTTTACAAAGGGTCATAATAATTAACCCCCGTTGTCAGGATATTATGGCACTGAATGTTACACAGTATTTCATTTACATTATTTGTTTAGTTTTATACATAAAGGGTAACTTATTCACAAATGCGTGAGTACAGGCGTGTGAGGCAGTATGTCTGGCCTCACACTTTGTTATTCACATTTACGTGAGAGGTATTCAAGCACATTGCGTATTTGGTTCTGTACATGAGAACTGATATAGTTACTAAGTGCAAAAAAGTGGATACAATCTTAATATGTGGGCTATCTTGCCATTAGAGATGAAGTGTTGTGCCATTTCACACACAGTGTGCTTGGACCTGTCCCTAAAAGGTTCTATCTTCACACAGTCGAGGACGTAGTGTTCAAGTGTGTGGCCATATGTATGGCCACACACTTTACATTTAGTTTTGTTTACATCTGGTTGAGGAACATACTGCCATAGGTACTTATATCCTAACCTTAATCTAGCGGTTACAACATCTTGTAATCTAGTGATCTTGTTACTTGCTCCATATACATGTTTCACTTGATACATCTCATCATGGTAACCTATGGATCGACTAGTGCCTGTTTGCACTAGTCTACTTGCGTCAAACTCATCAATAAGTTCTTTCCTAATTACAGTTTTAAGGGTAGACCCAAATTGTATTCAACGGTGTCTTTGTTAAACGCGAGTTTGGCGAGGGCATCAACTCTGTCATGTTTAATGAGGCCTATGTGAGAGGGGATCCACAACAGTTTGACCTTGACACCCCGGTCAACAAGGCACACATATTTGTGTCTGGCTTCAGAGACAAGAGCGTGACAACCTGAGTCGAGGGTGCCAAGGGCAAGTAGTGAGGATAGAGAGTCAGTGATGATGAGACTGTCAGTAACAGTGGTTTCAATGAATTTAATAGCTGTGAGTATGGCAACTAATTCAGTTTGTAGAGTGGATGCCCAGTTGTTAATTCTAACTCCTCTCTCAATTATATTACCGTCAGGTTGAGTCACAACACTAGCACTTCCAGCCGTCCCACAGGCGGTGTTAAGAGATCCATCAGTGTAGATGGTCTGTGATATTATCATCAGTCTGTAGAGTGTGTATGTGTTCAAGAGCTCTCAATTTGGCAGTGTGTCCCTTCCCTACCAATTGTCTAGGGAGGGAGGGATATTTATCTACTCTTTGGTTGAGACACTGGAAAGGCGGGGAGAGTTCTCTCTCTCTCCTAACGACCCTCAGGAGCGTCTTCTGCTCTGCTAACCCCCATATCCCCTCATCTCTGGCACTACTCAACAGGGGAAAGGGAGGGGCGTCTGCTCACCCCGGGCACTACTCTTCGTGGGGCAGCAAAGGAAGCCAAATCACAACGATAATGAGGTTATCTGCGTCTGGACTCAAGTGAAGTATTGTCCCTCAACCCCCAGACCAGTTACCCTCCTCCCTCCCTGGGCCGGGTATCCGTTCCCGGTGCGCGCACCCACACACTACTGACTACGTATACTCTGCTGCGTATACATACACCATACGACTACGGTAGTACAAATCGAAGTACACACGCAAAACACTCTTACATACACACACACACAGCAGTTGTATATTTTCTGCTTACGACTTGCGGTTATCAATAAACCATTAATTATTTATCATTATTATTAAACTGAATGCACTTCGGTAATCGAGTGTAGCTTGGTCTGAATTAGTGCCGGTATATAGTGGTATTGTACATATGAATACTGCCTGCAATTATATTTTACCTTGATACAATGACTACAGATATACTGTATACAGTGTCTTTGGTGGCACTCTACCCATGTGCAATGCCTGTAGCAATCTGTACCTAAACATTGTCTAAAGGCACTTTTAATAACGTGGATTAATGTTCATAACACTAATATAGTCTTATAGTTCGTGGTGGCATTTGCAGTAAGCTATTAAACTAACATACAGTCAGGACAGTAGTGTGCACGTGATTGTTAAGAGTGATTTGAGTGCCAACATGATCCTGGTCACCAGACATTACAATAGATAAGGCCTTTCATCACATCTACGCCCAGCACTCCTCGCCGCTGTTTCTCAAGCCCTGGACATGAAAATAGCAGCCGATATAATCCTCATAGGCTAACTCTCGTATCGGGGGCGGATATGTCGGAGAGGTTGGCACCCCTGAGACCGTCAATGATTGGAGTGTGAAGGACACGTCAGGACTTACTGCGCAGTACAGCTGCAGTGTCATGCACGGGCAGTAAGTTCACCTGACAGGTCTGGGAGTAACACCTCGTGACCTCACAACTTCAATAAAGTGTTGATTCTGTAGATATAATAAGGAAACAAAGACCAAGAGCTGAGTTATGATGTGCCACGGGTGGGTTGGACTCGGTGGACAAGTTAGACGGGATCCCAATATTTCACGGACAAATATATTAATATGTAATATTTATGCATATATGTATATTGTTAGTCGGGATTGACATTCAGAAAACACTGACACAGCTACAATGGATCACTCGGGTTATGTGAGGAAGTTTTCATAAAGTTACCTCTAATGTATCCTTTAACGTGGTTTAGGTAAAATTTCTTGTGAATGTGAGCAAAATTTATTCTGGCCTAGTTACGAATATAATCTGTAACGATGTAAACCTGTAATTACCATTATCCTTATCAGTATGGTCTCCAAGGTAAAAATTATGATTCTTTAAACAATTTAATTTATATTTTGAAAAGATTCTATAGTTCCAGGCTGAAAGGAACACGTATGTTGTACCATATTAGGAGGGAATACCGACTGGGCCTCGCTGTAACGTCATGGCAGATAAGCACACGTGTACCTATTTTGCTGTATTGGCGTAACGAAACTAAGTATAAAATCAATATCTCTGATGTTTACCAAACTTACTGCGTACGATCCGGCATACTCAAACCATTACACATCATAACATTTTCCTCGTGAATTAACGAGCAAAATACATGACTTTAAATACACGCCAGCTTTATTTAGCTCTGAGTACGCAGAACACAAACACCAGTCTTGTTATTATCACTAGATACTGGACTTATATTTAACAATGTGAGACTGTAGCAAGAATTCGTGACATATTCTTCAATCCCACTGACCAATACTGCCCCTGATCTTCAAGGCGTTAAATTATACGTAGCTACTGATAAAGATCACACCTGAGTTCATATTTCCCACTCAAAAAGCTCCATATTTTTCAAATGAGACCCTCATTTCCTCTCTGTTCTTCAAAACCTAACCAGATATAGTATCTGATTTGACACTATGACAAGCTACTGTAACCGAGGATTTTCAGATGCGTAATTTTTCGCCTTTCCCTTTAATTTATGATGTGAAGATATCAAAGTACATAATCTATGACTTCCAAAACTAATCAGACGTAGAACTTCACGTGTAATGCGCAGTAATTGTGGGGTAAATACCGACATTATACAGCCAATCACTATTGATATATCTTGCACAGGGGGATTTTTTATTAGTGGTAACGTCTTCAATTGATCTATAACCCTCAAAACCTATTCAGATTGAGAATTTACAATGTAGCGTCTGCTGCGTAAGTGAATGGACGGGAGCACGAACAAGTTAAGTGAATGCCGTGGGATGAGGGTTAAAATGTGTTAAGGAGGTTGATTGATTGATACGTTTATTGAGATACAAAAAACATTAATACATCTCAAAGGGATGAAGTGACATAAGTCATCCCCACCCCAGTCCAGGAATGTCCCTCTCAGGACTCACATAAATCCCAAATATTTCATATAATCAGTTATAGTCCATAGTTATATTCTAGATGCAAAATTTCTATATTTCTTTAATATTTCATCTATTTTCCTATTTTTAAACATCCACTCTATATACATTAAGCAATGGGCATTCCAGTTTATAATGTGGCAGGGTATGGGATCTGGATGTCCTACAAACTCTACATTCTTTATACTGTTCACTTCTCTCAGCTCCAAGTTCCCAATAATATTTATATCCTAATCTTAACCTCATATACACTGAATCTTTCCACCTACTCCTATCTTTCCCATATGTAAATTTTGTGTTCATGAGAACATGATGGTAATGTTTCATTGTTTCACTTTTCTCGTATATTTCATTCCTTTAGAAATTACAGTATCTTCTATTGATTGTATTTTCCATAATTTGCTCCTTAATTGCTTCAAGGTTTTAGTACATATTATGTCGATCTCGACCTTTTCCGTGGCTCTTTTTGCTATTATATCTACTGCTTCATTAAGACCAATCCCCACATGTGAAGGGACCCATACAAATTGAACATTATGGCAATTTTTCCTTATTGTATTTACTAATTTTCTACATGAACCAATAAGGAGGTTTAGATCAATTACTATGGTTCACTTATAATACGCTGAGGTTTTTAGTTATATATATTGGAGTTTACTTATATAACTATGGTTCGGTTATAATATTTTAAGTGTGGTCAGTATTAGTTTAATGTTGTTCTCCTTATGAATTGAGTTTACCTTGACATTCAATTATTTTTTCACGACAATCTTCCTTTAAAATATTTTTAGTTATTTTTTTCTCAATTGGAATGTCAAATGTTATTGTTAGATACTGCACCAATATTGTATGACAAAGTATTGGTTTAACAGATTTAGAGGCGACAGTTTGCCACAGAAAAACCTCGAGGCTTTTAGGTTCTTCGTCAATTTGGATTACTTGATGATTAGCCCCCCAAAGCCCAAAAAGCTTATTTCATCTGAAGATTAGCCACCCTAACACTCACTTAACCTAACCTGCCCCCAGATAGCGTTGAATCCTTTTAATCCTAAGGTGAAATTATCCGCGGGGTTAATCTTCACGTGATTCTCAAAATTTGAATTCTTTGTCTAGTCGAGGCACAGTTATACTGTTCTTCATAACCCAACATACATTTGCAGAACTTTAAAAATATGGTAAATTGACAACATTATTGGCGAGGCACCATTTTGTTAAATACCGTAAATAAACTAAGGTAAATACACCAATTTGGCCTAAATTAAGTTAACCTGGCCTAAAGTTATGAATTATGATCAATATATGTTATTACTTTATGTTGGTATGTAATGTGAAAATGGACATGAAAAGTACAGCAACAGAATAATCTGTCTTGTGCATGGCCAGGTAAAAGTTGGATTGGTTAGACTGTATACACTTTAGGCTACATTCTCAAGATACTTAACTTGCATGCACGTATATAATGTCAGTCCCTTATTATAGCTCTCACAGTTTCCGTCTTAATTTTCAGTGGGTCATAGTTGCTGAGGAATCACCAATCTCTCAGACCATGATTGTGGACATATATTTAATATGCAGTTTTTAAGTATACAATGGGCAGCCGTTTAGGCGAGCAAACACAAATAGCATGGAAGCTACACATTCACAACATTGCTAAAGCTGCCTCCCAAAAGCTGGAATGCTGTACAGACCAACAGAGCAGTTGCTTCAAGTATACGAGGGATTCATTCGTCCAACTTGGAGTAATGCTCTCCTATCTGGCGAGCAAAAATTTTTTATCAGAGTACCACATAGAAGGTTACAACCTTTTTCACAATGACATGGAAGGTAGGAAGGGGGGAGGGGTCGCACTCTTCGTCAAGGATACATTAAAATGTTGTATTAATAATTCAATAAAGGGTGAAATAGGAACCGAGTCTGTATGGGTAAAAATCACGGAAGGAAGAGGAAAACTAATTATGGGAGTGATTTACAGGCCCTCAAGTCTTGGGAAAGAAGCAGCTCAGCCCATATGGCAGGAAATGAGTAGGGCAGCAAAATATAACAACCTGTGCATTATGGGGGATTTCAACTTCAGAAATATTGACTGGGACAACATTGTAGGTGAATATGAATCTGAAGACTTCCTAGATGCAGTACAGGACAATTTTTTGAAACAACTAATTACAGAACCTACTAGAGGCGACAATATATTAGACCTAGTATTAACAAATAAAGAAAATATTATCAGAGATATCACAGTAGGGGAAGAACTAGGTAACAGTGATCACAGAGAAATCAGGTTCACCCTAAATTGGGAAACGAAAAACAATGACAATATGGTCAGAGCCCCAAACTTTCGGTTGGCGGATTATCAGGGGTTAAGAAGGTACCTAGGTGAGGTCACCTGGGAACAGTCACTTCAGTCCCCAGTAAGAAGGGGTGAGGTCATAGATGACACAACAATTGATCATGACTATAATATATTCACTAGTATACTATATAAAGCACAAGAACAAAATATACCATATAGAAAAATTAGGTCAAATAAGAATGAGCCAAGGTGGATGACCAGAAAACTTAAACATGACATAGGAATAAAGAAAGGAATATATAAGAAATTAAAGGGAGGGGAGGAGCAGCTCAGAAATAGGTATAATGAACTATCTAGGAATGTTAAGAAAAATGTAAGGAAAGCAAAGAGAGACTATGAAATCAAAATAGCAAGAGAATCCAAGGCGAATCCCAAGGGATTTTTCCAGGTATATAGAACAAAGGTCAAGGACAAAGTTGGGCCTTTAAATTCAGGGAGGGGAGAAGTGATAAATGGCAGTGAGGAAATAAGCAAAGCATTGAACAGCTACTTCTTATCAGTTTTCACAGAAGAAATTGGCGAGGAAATTCCAGAGGTGGAACTGATATTTAGGGGAAAGGAAGAAGAGAAATTAAAGAATATCACTACAGTGTATCAGAAAAGAGGATGTTCTTAAGAGGATAAACTAAAGAAGACAAAATCCCCAGGGCCGGATGAAATTTTCCCTCGAGTCTTGAAAGGGTGTAGGGAACAGATTAGCGGACCCCTCGTAAATTTATTTACAAAATCATTAGACACCGGAGTTGTGCCAGACTTGTGGCACAGAGCATCAGCGTCAAATTACCAGCCGATCAGTTTGACGTCAGTAGTGGGGAAATTTCTTGAATCAATTATAGCAGATAGCATCCGATCGCATTTAGAGAAAAGCAAATTAATCTACGTCTCTCAACATGGGTTTACAAAGTGAAAATCTTGTCTAACAAATCTGCTGACGTAGTTAAGTCTTCGAGGTAGTAGACAATGACGAAAATTACGATGTTATTTACTTAGACTTTAGCAAAGCATTTGACATAGTATCGCATCAGAGGCTTCTGAGAAAAATTAAGGCTCATGGTATCGAGGGGAAAATTCTAAATTGGATAAAATCATGGCTCACCGATAGAACGCAGAGGGTCAGCGTAGATAGTGTTAAATCTGAGTGGGGCCGTGTAACCAGTGGGGTTCCCCAGGGGTCAGTACTAGGCCTACTCTGTTCATGATCTACATAAACGATCTAGATACTGGGATCAGCAGTGACATAAGCAAGTTTGCGGATGATACCAAAATAGGGCGGCATATTACTTCAGGGCAGGATGCAAATGCATTACAGGAGGATCTAAATAAACTGCAGGGGTGGTCTGAAAAATGGCAAATGAAATTCAACACCAGCAAGTGCAGCGTACTTAATATTAGAAGAACAAATACTGTCAATGTATACAGCCTTAACAACATCAACCTAGAGAAGTCGACTTGTGAAAGAGACCTTGTAAGCCCGGACCTACGGCCTAGATAACAGTGCGTTAATGTTCGAAATAAGGCAAACAGAGTATTTGCTTTTATATCTAGAAGTGTAAGTAATAAGAGTGCAGAGGTCTTATTGCAACTATATCTTGCGCTAGTCAGGCCGCACCTCGATTATGCGGTTCAGTTCTGGTGCCCTTATTATACAATGGATATCAATTCACTAGAGTCGGTGCAGCGAAAAATGACGAAAATGATTCCGGGACTTAGAAACCTTCCATATCAGGATAGGTTAAAGAAACTAAACTTGCATTCCCTAGAAAGACGAAGAGTGCGGGGAGATATTGTAGTGGACGTCTCCCCTACAACTGCGTAGCCACAGCCACCAGACGGCACCTCCTCACATTCCAACGTGCCGTTGCCTAGCAACGAATCTATTCACCGGCGACTTTCTGGGTTTTCCCAACATGACTCATGGCGGCTGCTGCGGGGTATATAAGCTCTGTCTCTCCATTGAGATTCATTCTGACCATTCTTCTTGAACAAGCAACACCTCCTCCGCCGCTGCCTGGCTGCCCCTAGCATCTCCTCACCTGCCTGGCGGTCCTCGCTCCCGCCAGCGAGCATGGCGACCCACCAGCTGTCCTCTGAGCTTCCTCACCAACCAACTCTCATTCTGCCCATTTTCCTGAACAAGCAACACCTCCTCCAGCAAGCTCCTAGCTGTTAACATTTATTCAACCAGGAGGCCAGCAACAGGCAACATCTTCTCTAACGAAGCTCCTGCACATCTACCTCCTACAACACGCTACTCACCGAACGTCTTCTACTGAGCAGCCCCTCCCCAGACGGCATCTCCAGCACCAGACTGTCTCTCATATAACTTATATATTATACAAGAAAACCACATTAGAGTTTCCTTCCATCCTGAGTGCTAGACAACATTAATATCTCGATACCCCTACAATGGTGACTCCCGGAGATTAGCACTCACACAGGATGGAGGAGACACTGATCACGTTCCCAGTCTTCAAGCAGACACCAGCTCCTCTTCCTGCCTCAAGCACCACATCCTGACGACCCCAGCACACCCGTCCTGCCTCAGACGCCGACCCCGGCCCAGCAACAACCCCTGATGCGGCCTCTGTTCCTGAATCCAGACCCACACACACCCCCTCTTTTCTCCCTCAGGTACTCCCTGCTTATGTCCTGCACCCTGCTGCTGTCGTGGACCCAGCTGCTGTCACGAGCCCTAATCCGCTTCTGCTGACGCAGCCCCTGCTCCTGACCCAGGCCCACACACACCCCAGCAGGCGCATCTGACGACCCTGTACCTGTCGTGAGGGAAGCACACCAATCATCGCCTCCACACACCCTTTTTCTCCCTTCTCCCTCAGATAGTGTGTATCTAGACAGTTGTATTTCAGCGATCGGCTCATCACGCCATCGCCGCTGTCTCACATGAGGCATGCACCGCCCGGTCTGCCTCACATGTGCTAAGCAACTCTACAATCAACAAGTCTCCTACACCGCCTGGAGGGAAGGGGGAGTATTGTAGTGGACGTCTCCACTACAAACTGCGTAGCTGCACACCACCTGCTACCGTCTTCCCTAGCAACCAAGCGTATCCGCATTCCAATGCCCGCCGTATCCTAGCAACCGAGCCAAAAGGCCGGCGACTTCTCGGGTTTTCCCAACATGACTCATAGCGGCTGCTGGGTATATAAGCTCTGTCTCTCCATTGTGATTCATTCTGACCATTCTTCTTGAACAAGCAACACCTCCTCCTCCGCCGCTGCCTGGCTGCCTTTCGCTTCTCCTCGCCTGCCTGGCGGCCCTCGCTCCCGCCAGCGAGCATGGCGACCCACCAGCTGTCCTTCTGAGCTTCCTCACCAACCAACTCTCATTCTGCACCTCCAGCACCAGACTGTCTATCATATAACTTATATATTATACAAGAAAACCACATTAGAGTTTCCTTCCATCCTGAGTGCTAGACGACATTAATATCTCGATACCCCTACAATATGATAGAAGTATTTAAGTGGGTGAAAGGAATCAATAAAGGGGATATAGATAAAGTTCTTATAATATCCGAGCAGGATAGGACTCGGAGCAACGGATTTAAGTTGGATGAGTTTAGGTTTAGGAGGGAGGTAGGAAGGAACTGGTTCACAAATAGGGTGGTGGACGAGTGGAACAAGCTTAGCAACTTTGTAGTAAGTGCTGGAACGCTGGAAAGTTTTAAAAAGAGGCTGGATAGATTCATGGATGATAGAGAGTGGTAGTAACTCTCGACAGGAGCTGCCATGCACAGGCCAACCGGCCTATTGCAGACTCCTTACTTTCTTATGTGGCTCTTCTTCTGTCCAACGGTTAGGTAAAGTAAGGTAGGTGAAAAAAAATGGCGCTGGTATAACCATAAAAAAGGGGGAAATACCATAGATGACGGCCAGATAGGGATAGTGCGGATAAGCAAGATATATATATATATATATATATATATATATATATATATATATATATATATATATATATAT
Source organism: Homarus americanus (assembly GCF_018991925.1). Classification (NCBI taxonomy): domain Eukaryota; kingdom Metazoa; phylum Arthropoda; class Malacostraca; order Decapoda; family Nephropidae; genus Homarus; species Homarus americanus. The sequence continues at coordinate 52,357 of NW_024737950.1, read as the reverse complement.
ATATATATATATATATATATATATACAAAACAGTCAATATGTAAATAAAATAAGTCCCTATTTATAAATCTGGCACTTTTGTGAACTAACATTATTATAGTTTAAACCAGAGGTCGGGGAACATGGGTAAATTACCCCAAATGGGGGTAAATCTAAAAATTTTGGGGGGTAATGCATACGGTATGAGACACTTCCATCAGAGCCTCAGTTTACTCGAGTTTACTCCGCATTGTTTTTAACTTGTTTTTGTTTACTGTACTAGTGTACTTTTAAGTCTGGGAATAATTTCATTTTACTCAAATTTTTTTTTGGGTAATACCCAAAAAGGTTCCCCGACCCAACTTTAAACCATTTACTGTTGAAATACATTATAAAATGAAACTGGACAATGCGTGGATGCATCTGCCATACCCCTTAAAACAAATTAAGCGGCTTAATAAAAAATAATATAAAAAAATAGTGACATGCCTTTGAAACAGCATGGGAATTTTCTAAGCAGTCATTTACTCATTTTGATACATGCTCCCTGCATCTTGACCAACAAAATGCTTTATTACTTCTCTTAGAATAATGTCACATCTGTATCAACGAACAATAACATGATTGATTAAGACATGAGCACTTACCACCAACCCCTCCCCTTGACATTTTGCTGGAAAAGGCATTTTTTGCTCGTCTCCTTCCCACACTTTCTATGAAGCTTTGGAAGTTTAAATTAAATCAGGTTAATAGGTTAGGTTAATTTATGATAGGGTTAGGGTTAGCAACGCAGGGTGAATATAATTCCTAAAATAAGACACCTTACACTTATATACAGTAACCGGATAAGGTAAAAGCTGTAGGACAGACAACTCTTCTAACTGGACATGGTAAGACAGAACCCATAAACATTGAGTCATAAATAAATAGATAACCAAAACCAATACTGCACCATTAACTCAAGCGTTAGTACTACACAGACAAACAGGGATCATAGTCGATTCAAACAGGCCTAATCGAGATGCCGAAAAGGCACAAGGGAGTTTGTGCTCAGAGATTGATAGACTCGTAGAACTTTCTGCCATACTGAAGCGACGGACGGAAGTACCGAGTCAACTCTTAATTAACAATGGACCAGCTTGTCAGGAAAATGGATCTTATCAAGCCACGAGCTTCCTAACCCTGAACGGTTCCCGTACTATACGGGGGAAAAGTCACACCCATCCTAATTTGACAGGGTGAGACTGACAAATATGTCTTGAAGCCACATGTTTATGTAAGAGAAGTACTTACCGAGAGCTGCGACGAAATTCCTGGTATCCTACACTCGTTGACTTGTGATCATTCATCAGTCTTCTATATCCACTTTATGAGTTTTTCAGAACTTTTAAGGTAACACTGCTGTTAGCTCTGGCGGCTAAACTATGTATATTTTTCAAAAATATGATATAGAAGGAAGGAAACGTATTCTCACCGATAGGCTCGGGCCAAAATATTGGGATTTACAAAAATGTGATTACATTCCTCTAGTGTCTACACTGCTCCGGAGCTGTCCAATGTTAGTGTATTATTGTGCTTCAACAATTAAGGTTTTAAGCACGTATTCAAGGCTAATAACTACACTAGTCATCAACATTTAAAATTTGAGAGAACATCTATCTCTGATTTAGGAAGGAAACAGCGATGCCATTCGAATTTGGACGTGATTAATATTTTAGTGCTTGGTGGTCCGTCCCTGGTAAACTAAGGCAGTTCATACTGTGTCGCTGAAGCTGCTGGGTACCACCAAGGGAATAAATCTTTATCGTAAATTCTATCTTTTCCTTGAGACAAAGGAGGTGTCAAACCTACAGGTAAGGAACACTGATACATCTATACAAAATAGAAAAATGTATAGCTTAGCAGCGATCATTTAAATGTTGCTAACCAGATCGTCATGGCCCAAGTGCCTGTGCTTCATTTTCCAACACAATTATCATCTTTAAAATGGACTTCGGAGTTTACTTGCTTGTTTGATACACTTGTATTGTTATTGCATATTACTACACTATCAAACTCTTATTATACACCCATCGTAAACGCAATCCCAACAACACATACCCCAGCTGACACTCATCAAACAACACTGACTTTTCCACGAAGTTCGGGAACATTTAAGTGAGATGATAAGATCTCGTTTATAATTGGAAAAATTAATTACTTGATTAATTATAAACATGCAAAAATTAACCGTAGAAGATAATTTATTATTACAACTTGTATATCAACTTATATTTAAAGGAAATACTTTTTAAATGCATAACCTTTTAATTTGTTTTGTCTCAGTACGGAATTTTAGTTGATGTCTAAAATTAGGCGAAGATGACGACGGCTGCTGATTGGTTAATTTGCTAATTACTGTACTGTGTAGTGATATGGGAAGATTACTGCATCTGTTCATTTCTTGATTTAATTATAAAATATTAATTATTTCAGATGTTAAACTCAAATTGTGGCAGCAAACTTATACTGTGTATTATTTGCAAGTCAACCAAAAAGGCGCATCTGTGCGACTGTAGGGAAAAGCCATGGCAATAATTGCTCGTATGAAAGTACTTCAGCCTTTATATGTATTTTTGGTGATTGTAGAATATACTGTGGGGTTTTCGGGATTGTTTGGTTCACACTCAGGATGGGTTGGAGAAAGGAAACTCACAATGTGCTCTCTGTACACATGTTGTATTGGATGTACAATGCAGCTTGGTGCTGGGAAGTGGCAGCGTGGTTACAAGCGTGATGTAGAGAGAGCTGGTTGGTGAGGATGCTCAGAGGAGGACCAGCTTGTGGGTCGCCATGCTCGCCGGCGGGAGCGAGGACCACCAGGCAGGCGGAGGACGAGGTGTTGCTGGCTGGTTGGTGTAGGTAGAAAGAGGCAGGTCACCACGAGGTCAGGTCTTAAATAGCGGGGGTAGGCGTGGCTTAGTAGTTGACCCCCGCTCCGAGGGCGGCGCTGGTTGACCTAGACCACGAGGCATACACTGGGGAATTGGTGGGGTTGGCTACTCAGCGACAAACAGCGTTTGTAGGGGAGAAATCCACTACAATACAGTATATCATCTGCATCTCATTCTAGTTTTGAGACGCTTTTATAGGTGGCCAATCCATATAATGTACTGCACTGTTACAGTACAGTTAATGGATTGGCAAACAAGTATTACTGTAGTATCTGCTGTCTAGGTATATAATTTTCCAGATTTAAGGAGTCCCCACAGGATGTCTATCAAACAGCGTTTGTAGGGGAGAAATCCACTACAATACTCCCCCTTCCCTCCAGGCGGTGTAGGAGACTTGTTGTCTGCAGGGTTGCATAGCACATGTGAGGCAGAACGGGCGGTGCATGCCTCATGTGAGACAACGGCGATGGCGTGGATGAGCCGGTCGCTGGACACAACTGTCTAGATACACAATATCTGTGGGAGTAAAGAGGGAGAAAAAGGGTGTGTGGAGGCGATGAATGTTGTGCTTCCCTCACGGCAGGTACAGAGTCGTCAGATGCGCCTGCTGGGGTGTGTGGGCCTGGGTCAGGAGCAGGGGCTGCGTCAGCAGAAGTGGATGAGGGCTCGTGACAGCAGCAGGGAGTACCTGAGGGAGAAAAGAGGGGTGTGTGGGTCCGCGTCAGGAACAGGGGCCGCGTCAGGAGAAGCGGCAGGGGGTACTGCTGGGTCGGCGTCTGAGGCAGGACGGGTGTATTGGTCCGCGTCAGGAGCAGGGGCGGCAGGGGTTACTGCTGGGCCGGGGTCGGCGTCTGAGGCAGGACGGGTGTGCTGGGGTCGGAAGAGGAGCGACTGTCTGCTTAGAGTAGCAGAGCTGCTCTAGGGTGTCTAACCTGCGGTGTAGAGACAGTAGCTGTAGAGCCGATGAGAGCTGCTTCTGGGTGGATAAGCCAGTCTTCCATGTTGCTTGAAGACTGGGAGCGTGATCTGTTTCTCCTCCATCCTGTATTAGTGCGAATCTCCGGGAGTCACCATTTGTGGGGTTTTCGGGATTGTTTGGTTCACACTCAGGATGGATTGGAGAAAGGAAACTCACAATGTGCTCTCTGTATACATGTTGTATTGGATGTACAATGCAGCTTGGTGCTGGGAAGGCAGCATGGTTACAAGCGTGATGTAGAGAGAGCTGGTTGGTGAGGATGCTCAGAGGAGGACCAGCTTGTGGGTTGCCATGCTCGCCGGCGGGAGCGAGGACCACCAGGCAGGCGGAGGAGGAGGTGTTGCTGGCTGGTTGGTGTAGGTAGAAAGAGGCAGGTCACCACGAGGTCAGGTCTTAAATAGCGGGGGTAGGCGTGGCTTAGTGTTGACCCCCGCTCCGAGGGCGGCGCTGGTTGACCTAGACCACGAGACATACACTGGGGAATTGGTGGGGTCGGTTACTCAGCGACAAACAGCGTTTGTAGGGGAGAAATCCACTACAATACAGTATATCATCTGCATCTCATTCTAGTTTTGAGACGCTTTTATAGGTGGCCAATCCATATAATGTACTGCACTGTTACAGTACAGTTAATGGATTGGCAAACAAGTATTACTGTAGTATCTGCTGTCTAGGTATATAATTTTCCAGATTTAAGGAGTCCCCACAGGATGTCTATCAATTATTGTGAAACTTTTTAGTAATAAAAAAATGTGAAACTATACGTTTCTGGAATTTAAAGTATTACACTTAGTACAGCACAGCACCAGTATAAGAGTAGCTAAACACGTTCCTGATGTATCGGATGGTACCCAAAGTCTAATTAAACCAAGTCAACCAACTTCAAGTCGAAAATTCGTCCTTTGCCGCACATTACTGTACTTCATATGGTCGGGGGCCGGGGTGGGATTGGGAGCTCAGTAAGCAGCTGGCTAAGGCTGTCATGGTGTGAAGGTCTGTGACAATGCCTGATAAATGCGCCGTATCTGGATGCATGTAAAATTACAGATTACATTATAAAAGTTTGATATATCATCGATTTCCAAAGGATGAAAAACAAAACAAAATTTTGGATTTTATTGTGCACGCCACAAATATATAGGGTGCAACAGGGGGAAGGGCAATACTTAAGCCGTTGGCAGGTTTAAATTTAAATTCCCTATGTCTAACATTAAGCTAGGAAACCGGATGTGGAGACTGGAGAGACAAGTACTCATTTGTTGCTTGGAACTGTTGTATAGCCTTGTCATTTGTGGCATATCTGTCGGCCATAATGATATATTGAAAACCTCTGCACATATACTTGTATTCGCTGATTTACTGTAATAGCTTGGGGAGAGAGAGAATGATAATTACATCATTATTTATAATTTTTATTATTTTCTTTAATTCTTGTATTTCTTCTGCCCCCTCCCAAGTAAATAGGTAGCCCATATGCCTGTGATTACTTAATTGCTTTTACACTGATACTGGCAACAAAATCATGAGTATAAATAATAATAAAGAGAAGAAGAAGATTACTCTATTAATAATAATTATAATAACTTTTTAATAATAAGAATAGGAATACTGCATCATAAAAATATTGGTTACATGAGAAGTTCAAGTGGCTAACTGAAATATAGTGTGCTAGGGGGTGAGAAAATCAGGAAATATGGCAAGATAATCTTCTAATACAGTGAGGTGGTCTCACCCGTGATAATATACGAGTCCTCCCTTATTACCGTTTTCTTCACCTTTAGGCCAATGGCGTCACAAAATTAGTTCCACCTCCTGCGCATGGGTTGACTTGGTATAATTAGACTTTGATGATAATTAAAGCCAAGGACTATATACAGTAAGGACACCGCTGTAACGTCATAAACTTTAGCTCCACCCCATTCAATGACATCACGCTACCTGTGGCGACCAGAGGGTAACCAAGGACTACAGTCTTGCCTTGGTTGACATTTGAGTGTTTAAATTTTTTTAGAATACTGATAAGGCTAAGGCTTTTCTGTGGCCAGGTATAACAAAATGAATGCCTTATGTTCTCATAGTCCTCCAAAAATAGGTGATTTAGCCCCCCCCCCCCCTAAAAATAAAATATAAGGAAACACCGGGGGGGGGGGGCATTTTGTTGATGACATGGTTGAAGCAACTAAATTTTTTAGCTTATTAGCAATGCAAAGATTTTCCTTTTGCCAGACATGGCAAGGTGAATGTCTGAGGGCACTCCAAACAACTGGATATTGCCTTACAATATATACCTGTACTTAAAAAAAAATTAGCAAGTTTCTCTAGGAAATTAAGCATCACGACAGTCGCCGGTGAATTAAGTGATTCAACTCTAGTTTTTCTTATATTTTGGGCAATATTGTTGTTTTCTTTTGCCAGACGTGGTAAGAACAATGTCTTAGTCTTCTAGATGACCTGATATTGACTGACATTGCAGAATTAAGAAACTACAAGAATTCTTCCCTCGTGTCCTCAAACAAGCAAAGGTGTTGACACATGAAACCCACGTACCAATGTACTTAACTTTAATTATTTTCAGATTATTAAATATCTTCAGAGTTCTTTTTGGACCACCAATAGCAAAATGAATCTCTCACCTTCCTGTAGATACCTGGATATCGACAGACATTCCAAAATTAAGGATATACAAAAGAAATATGAACTCTCTTCAAACAAGTTCTTGGCTCGCATAATGTGTTTATTTTATCAGAACGCTTGCAGATATTTACTCATTTACCACACGTTGTCTTATCTCTGTGATATCTGTAATACTTGATGTACTCTCTGCTCAGGATTTGAGCTTAGCTGGTGCACCCGTATATTGCACAAATAACCATAATTGTTGATACACTGGTCCCGGGACTAGACGTGGGCACACACGGAGGTTACCAGATGATGCGTGTTTACGAGTGATGTCACTGAGCTGTGCATTGTGGGTAAAACAAATGCCCGTGATCTATCCATACTGTCTTCAATCCTTGACTAAAGCCTCCCATTTGCATGAAGCATTTGTTCAGTATGATGGCCGCTTGTTGGCTTGCCATACTTATGAGTATCGACGGATTATTCCTCCTTTGGCAAAAGAGTAATATACAAATGAGGAATTATCTACCTACCGGTATGTAATTAATAAATGAAAAAGTATACTGTACTTTGTTGGTTGACTTCATGTACAAAAATGGTGGAGGGATTAGATCCATTTTTTTTAATATGTTGAGCTCCACTTTTTGGAGAACTAAAGAGGAATATCACCTATTACTTATGACTGTGTGTGTGTGATGACAGTTAAAGTGACCAGTCATTAGTATCAATGCCAGCTCTGATTGGTACAGTTCAACAGTACACTCGTTAGATCCCAGTTCAAAGATGGCTCATTAGACATAATAAACTTCTTTCACCTGTACTCAGTGTTGCAGTGCCAATTTTTAAGGCACCTGTTATCAAAGTCTTTCTACAATATTGATTAGTCATAAAATGTAAGCTGATCTGAAGGAAAGATTAATTATATGAGGATATATTCGGTTTTGTATATGTATTATTAATGCAAAATAAAGTTGATTGCCTGATTGATATACATTTATAGTAACATATAGAGCTTACTATAACTTCATGTGTGAAGTGTGGTGTGGTGGAGTGGATGAAGAGGAATACATTAAGGTGGTATGGACATGTGCCGAGGATGCATGAAGACAGGCTGACAAAAAAAGTTTATGATAGCAAGAGAGAGGGGAATGTTGGGAGGGGTAGACCAATTGCCATCTGGGAGAAAAGAGTTAGAGAGTTTGTTGAAGAGAGAGCGGGAAGGAGAGGAAGAGTGTTTGAGAGAGCGAGTGAGGTGTGCAAGGATAAAATAGCCTGGAGACATTTCTGCCATGGCCATCCCCTGTTGGGGAGTTCCCGGGAGGGAATAAGGCGTTGGCGATATTGATTGATCAAAACAGAGGTGCCGGAGCGGTTCTCCGGTGAGCTCTGGCAGCACTGCACCCCTGCCTGTACTGTATCACGAAACTTAAGAATAAAATTAGAAATATATATAATTGATACATAAGCAATCATTGTATTATTTAAGGTAATATGTATACTGTACAGTATACAAAATGACTTAACAATATGACCACCGTTTGGTTAGGGTCATAAGATATTGTTGATCTTTGATTTTCTTTACCATCTAAGATTTTGTACCAGAGGATTTACTCACTGAAAATATTGTACTACAGGGTGTACACGACAAAAATCATGAGTACATACAGTTCACTTATAGTTAAGCCTATGCAGGCAATGAAACGATAAAGGAAAATGTAACTGCAATATAATTAAAATTACTGCACTGTATAAAAGACGTACGGAAAATAAATGTCCTACTTTCAATCATATTGCCAGTATTGCAAGTACAGTATTGTACTTGCAAAAATTTACACAAAAATAACATTTTACCTGTGTATTCGGTATAATATTGTTCTTGTAGTTGAATTACAGACTGAGGTGTACAGTATGTGGGATCATGCCAAAACCATCCCTCTGTACAGTCTCTCCTTGACTTACGATGGGATTCCCTCCCGACGACCAGGTCGTAAGTCGAATTGGTCGTAAGTCGAAAAGGCGAAAATAATACATAGAAATTCTAAAATGGGTGTCTCTTTTTCTTCTCAGCACCACGAGAACTCTCACGTTTACACTTGCCAGTCATTTTAAAGGGAATTACAAACACAAATTTTGTCAGTACACAGCGCAATCACCAACGCCGGTACTCAAAATTACGTACAGTATAGTCTGCATTTACACGGTCAATTGAACCCGTGGAGGCCTGCGTAAAATGAGAAACGTGTAAATGAAATAACAGAACATATGGGATTAATTGAAATAGAGACTGGGCCGACCCCCAAACTCCACTTTTTCCGACACAATATGTACCTTGTAGTAAAAATAACATCTTAATTTTATGATGGTATGCACACACAATTAATAATTAAGAGAAATATCATTAATATTAGGTTTTTTAACACTTACGTTAGTAGAAAAGCTGGGTCGGCACACGTGGATGGCGGCTGGTTCCGAGGCAGAGGGCAGATTAGTTGCCCTCCGGTGAATCACTTTCACTACTCGCAGAGGTTTGCAGGGCCTCCCAGACAAACCTCTCAAAGTCCATATCCTCACTGTCAATATCACTAACACTGACTTGGGCTGGCTGTGGTTGTGGTGGGTTGCGGGCGAGGAAGTCCTCAATACTACGTTGACGACTAACATTGATGTTGTCGAGATAGATCTGGATATACGGCTCCATAAATTTCGTTAGATGGTTATTAGACGCTTCATACCGATGCTTGTCTGGGTGGTTGTCAAGGATGAGCTTAAGTTTCTCCCCCAACTCGATGATTTCCTTCACATTATCATGGCTTGGTCCAGGTAATTCAATGTTTTTCTCTGGTGATGGGGGTCCCACGGAAGCCATTGTGAGTTGTGAGGGGAATAGCGGGCACAAGAGAGAACTGTATACGCGGACTGAGAACAATGAGACAGGCCCTGCTAGGTCAGCGACTTCTACCCTCTGGTGGCAGGGCACGTCATGTTACATTAGACCAATCGCAGCTAGCGGCAGAGGGAATGCGTGGGTGGTAAGGATGCGTGGCCCAATCACAGTCCGATACTTCATATGACGTCAGTGATAACGTAAGAGCAGCCTAATGCGCACCACTCACCGCGCCGCTTCCCGCGTATGGTCAATAATGGACCGCGTGGGTAAAAAATGGCGCGGCGGTCTGGACCTCTCCAGCCACTCGCCGCTTAAATGACCAAATTTACCGCATAATTAAAGCATTTTCATTCTGGCAAGGTGCCACGTAAATGACCAAACGCGTAAACAAAATCCGGGTAAATGGAGACTATACTGTAATGTGAAAATATTTTATACGACCATGGCCGTCGTATGTTCGTGTTGTCGTAAGTCGAATATGTCGAAAGTTGAGGAGAGACTGTATATACTGTATAGTCCAGTATGACATGTCCTATGTGGAAATCACTAGTTGAAAACATACCCACACTTTAGAAGACAAGTATGTAATACTGTACAGTCCTACACAACAATTATTAACAAACAACCAAGTGAATGCTGGTATCCCAGAAAATTTTTGGTGGTTGTATTACAGTATAGGTGGTTAGGGACCTAATACATTATGGAGGTATAAATTTGCATAATATTGGTGGTCAGCTGCTTTACTCAACTACTGTACAGTATGAAGGTACTGTACTGTACATGAGTTAGTAGACATTAATTTACTACTAAGGTAAAGTTTGATAAATAAGTAATGCAAATTAATTAAAAATCAAGTTATGTGTTTCAAGAGCCTTGCCACACTCTTACGACCATCACAGCCGCTACTGGTAACTATGGCAATGAAACTTGAACCAATGTGATATATTGTTTACCATCACACCAAGAAGTCAGGATATCATGGTACTGATAAGACATATCAGTCAACCTCAACTAGGATGCTACTGTGGAACTGCTTACAAACTGAGCAAAACTAGTTGGGGCAGCAGTGTGGGTATATCAGAATCTCTGATTGGGCCTCCCCCACAGACATGGAAAATACAAGCATTCTTGCAGGTGATTATGAGGACAGTGTTTATGTCCACACCAAACAACTGTACCTTCTCATCTGCAACATAACATCCGCTATTGTGAAGTCCAGGGCCTTTCCTCTTATCGCCCATCCTACACACCCCACTGATTGTCTCACAGAAGATGTATCCCATGAAGTAGTAATAGAAGCTAACATTGTCCTGTCCGTCAATTAACTCAAACATCAAGATACAGTACACACCTTGCAATTGACAAAGGCAGTCACTCACTGCACCATTACTGTACAATTACTAATGTTTCCAATTGCCACTCTATGTACAAAGAAAGTTTATCCCAGATTCGGCCTCAACACATTGTATATACTGTACGAGGCTGACCATGAATGTTTATACTAATGGGAATATGATTACAATCATGAGCCTAGCTGTATTGTAAGTATACTTTGTGGGATCTTCAACTACCCTACTATCCTACACATCCTGAAATCTCCTTCAGGTCCCCAGCTGTCACCGCTACTTCCTGATAAAATTTCCTTCTTCTTGAACACAAGCCTGGCACCTGATATATATTGTTAGGTACCTACTGCACTTTGTTCTTAACAGATGAATTCATATAGAGACTCCTTCCCCATCCTTTATTCATGCAACTTGCTAAAGCAATTAATGGTATCTTTACCATTTTCCCCCTAAAATCACATAAATCTAAGATGGCAAATATGAACATCTCATGTTTTCCTTTTTTGGCACTTCTTATGCCTGTTTCTTTTTGCACAGAATGAAAGGTGTTGACCAATAAATTAGCTACTGCATCTGCATGGAAGCAAACTGCAATCTGAGGAGATCCAAACTAAAAGAACCCATAAATGACTACAGTATTTGTTAACCATATTCTCTTGATCAACAAAATGGGGTAGATAAAACTTGTCGCATCAAGTCTTTCATTCTTATATCAGCTTAGGTGAAACTTTTTGCTGTACAATACTGTACTTCCCATTAAAAACAGTACTGTATGGTGATAAAGACAGTGGTCTAATTTTTTTTTAATATTTGGAACTAAGCCCACTGTTATGCTGTATATGAGGGTTTTCCAGAATAGCAATACAGTAGTAGTCCTTCCTCACCTTGGAATACTCTTATAACTGCATGTGCAGTTGCAAAAAAAATATCTACGGTATACAAAATTGTGTTGAAAAAATATGACACAATGGTTGAAGGATTTTGGCAACCCTACCGTGACATCAGGAGTCACTGTGTTCATTCTGAAATTCTTAACTGTGTACTTGGGGGGGTGGGGGAGCCAAGTACACAATTTTTTGAGTACTGTACTACATTTATCTTAATAATGTAATTGTAAAAGCTTAATACTGTGCAACTATAGTAATACTGTATAATATAAAGCAGACCAGGTGGATTGAATTGCTAAGCTTCTGTGACTACAGTACTGTACTATACTGTACTGTGATATACAGGTCATGATCGACTTTCTTAACAATTACTTTACTGTACTACAAATGGGAAAATTATTTCGATTCCAACTTGATCTATTTTTCATGTATCAATGTTTTTTTTTTCATAATAAAGGTACTGAACTGTATTATATGATTTATATTTAAATAGATGTTCTGTAATTACTGTATTAAAATATCTATATGGCATGGTAATTTTGTGTAATATTGAACCACAAACACAAGGCATTCTGAAATGCAAAAGCTGTGACTGCTGTATTCACAAGACATGCGAGAGGTCACAGTACTGTATGTACATACAAATTCTCATTTTAGATGTATTCAATGTAGTTTTCAAAATTGATCAACTTAAATCTCTCAAGAGTAAATACTATATGTTGATCTTCCAATAACAATGCACCGTACACTACTGCATTTGTAGCTGGGTTAACTGAAATAAATAAACCAAAATTAGCAAAATCTTAACCATCCCCAACTAAATTGATTAAAACAGATACACAAACCTAAAGAGAAACTGAAATACAGCACTTCCAATTACCCTTCAATAAAATTGAGTGAAACAGGCAAATGAAGGTCTACAGGTCTACACACTATAGAAATTCTTAATTCTTTATTTTCATGCCCTGTTACTTACTAATGAATTAACAGAAATGACCAAGATAAACGTACCCTAATCTCTTAATCATCAAATTAATTCCTAACCCCTTAAATGTAATAATATATACAGTACATCTGTAACATTGTAAGTGAAAATGGGTCCCATAGGCATGTCTGTCCGTTAGGGACAGTGTGGATACAACACACTGTATACTAAGCCTTCGGTACACAAGGAGGTAGCATGGCCGGTACTGCTCTCGACCGCCATCACTTTCCCAAGTTGTAAACTTAGGTACCCATTTACAGCTGGGTGAACTAGAAGTGCCCAGGAATCAAACCATCCACCCCAAGAACAGGAGGTGAGCACTGTATCCACTCGACCACCATGCTCAACTGTAACATTAGGTCAAGATAAATAAAAGACACAATCCACACATCACACTTGTATTATAATATAAAAGATACATTAAATACATCCTGACTAGTGAAATACATTAAACAGCCTCTGAATATAAAGTGGTTCACACAAACGGCACTATGGAGGCAGTGCCATTGGAGAAGGCGGAAGAAACGTGGCACGAACAGTGAATATAAGCCATCTATGGCTCTTTGGTAAGGTCTGACTTCCTGTTTCGTGCAGGGAGGTGTCATTTACTTGCAAATTTCTCGCAAAGGAATTTTTCAGTTTTTACTGAAGGATTGTAATACAATACATTGTTGCATTTGTGAAAAACTTAGCAAGATGTCCTCCACAAGAACAACTTCAGGACCACAACCACTTTGGCATTGCATGCACGAGTTATGTGGTCTATCCGAGGTTCTGGAGGATTTTTGCTTATATGTACCATCAAAACAGCTACATACAGGACCCTGTTAACCATACATTTGACTAATACAGACTCAATTAACCAGAAATTTGATTATCCAGAGCATAATTAGGCAAAATACTGTCCATGAGATCATGTTCTGAAATGTGAAGAGTTCTGCATTTAGTATATTGTATATTAATATGTATATTTTACCTTAACAGCATCATAAAACCACGAATCATTACATATACACCACTATACTGTATAATGTCCTGGATGATCAGTATTCTGATTAATTCTGCACTGGTAACACAAGTACTAATGAGTGTTTGCATGTAGGGTAATCCTTCAATGTTTACTTTAATAAATATCTTGTTATTTATCCAAGATGACTTGCTGGTTTGCCAAAATTGAAAATTATTAGATAAAATGTGTAATTACAGGGATATAAAATATATAATATTTATATCTATAATTATAGAATTTTCTTTTTTAAATAATTTGTTGGGAGCAACTTGGAAAAAAAGGAACCCATTTTTGGAAAACACCCAACATAATTACGTATAATAAATAGAGAATTTCCACTGCGAAGCTCCAACTGTATGACTCCAGCCAATGCTAACAAAGTATAAGTAAGTAAAAGACATGATAATCCACAATATTTGTACCCTACAATCAAATTAAATACCAACTAAAATCACAACTCTACTACAGTACACGCAAACACATGCACGCACGTACCCAACAATCCCAAATAAATGAACAATAAATACATGTGAGACTAATCAACACACAGAGTAAAATATCCAGTTGTCCTGTTTGATATTGTTTAAATACATTATGGTCGTACCTGTGGCATCCCCAGAGTCACAGAGAGGATTACACTCTACAGACAAGTTACAAATGAGACCATTAATAATGACTTGACCTTGAACCTTTGGAGTCTTCATGAAAATACTTAAATATTCTGGTGGTGTACAGGATTCAATATTCCTTCAATACAGCTAGACATTGTGAATTTTATTTCTTGACCAATAGAACAAATGCCTCTATGAAAATGGGAAAAACATTATCAAAATTTTAAGATTTATAGAATCAGTGAAGGTTAATAAAGATTAAATAAATAAATAAGACCTTCATTGAGCACATCACGTGCATACCACTAAATATGCACACCTTACCTGAAGCATTGTCATGCCATTTAGAAATAACTGTGATTATCATTACAGCTCAAATCTGCAGTAGGGTATTCATGGGATTATCAGGTAGCTATGTACTGGGGAAAAACAAAGAATGATTGATCCATTTACTTCAATTCCCATGATTACTACTACAAATTATCATGCAGGATAATGCTTCAGAAGTTATCTTCTTACACCTGACTTTGTTGTGAGTGTAGGCATATATGAAGTCTCTTGGTTATTGTAATATCTATGACCTTGATATATAGCATATATCCAGAATGCACACCTCATTACCATTATATCATCCTACAATCATAGCAAATTTCTTGTGCAACACACAGAAAAACGTGTTATCGCAATTCTTAAAGCTTAAAATGCCAGGCTTGTTACCACCAAACTACAAATGGGAAAAATAACCACATGGGTCTCTTAGAAAAGCCCTCATATAAAAGCACAGTTAATCTTGAGCTGGTATTCTAATAATAACTTGCAATTCTCTTCTTGCTCCATCACATGAGTGTTATTCTATAACCTAGAATTTCACCTTTAATTTAAATTTATAAGGCATTAGAATTTTTTTATGAAAAATGCCAGCAAACCTTTTAATAACAAAATTGATAATTAAAGTCAGGAAGCCTTTGG
Organism: Homarus americanus; assembly: GCF_018991925.1. Taxonomy (NCBI): domain Eukaryota; kingdom Metazoa; phylum Arthropoda; class Malacostraca; order Decapoda; family Nephropidae; genus Homarus; species Homarus americanus. Next base: position 37,153 of record NW_024737950.1, on the reverse strand, counting down.
AAAAATACCACACTCTGACTCCAGAACTACGATATACAGCCAAAAAACCACTTGAGCCTTCACACTAATAATATACAATGGAAAAGGATCCTTATGGGTATCCCATCTAAGGCTGAAAATTGCAGGTCACATTTGTAAACCCAGCAGCTCCTACTCAGCTAAGGACCTAGTAATGTAAGTAAGGCACATCACGAGCTGCAGGTATTAGAAGAAAACACAAGACAAACATCTATTATATCTACAATAAAAAAAATAGGAAAACAGGTTGCATCCTCAAAATGCTTGCATATCCTGGATTTGAAATAGATATTTTTGTCTCTTCTTAGTCTAAGGATGCTGCAGCTACATTAAATAGTTCATTTCACTATTTACCAGTCTAAGTGGGCACTCTTATTTTCTGCCTGTGAAACATGATTCTATTAGAGTGCGTTCTTGTTACATATAAATACATGGCCACTTGTACACTAATATAAATATCCCCACAGCAAATCACAGATATTAGGTGCAATTATTATCCCCGCTGCAGCAACTTATTCCCCAATACAGTAATTAAGTGGACAGTCAGAGATATGAAGTACTGTAAAGCTTTGTGGGTCTCACAAACACAAAAACATTTGGAATGCAACACCAGTCATAATTTACCATGTATACTGTACAAATTAACCAATCCAGTCCCACAGTGGTGCTCCTCTTACCTGCAGTAAGTACTGTACACTGTATGATAGCATTCTTTATTATTGTGAACATTTGTCTCCGAGCTACACTGCATTGTCAATTATATTAATTTTGCACTACTGACCTTATATATATATATATATATATATATATATATATATATATATATATATATATATATATATATATATATATATATATATATATATATATATATATATATATATATATACAGTGAACCCTCACTTTACGAGGTCAATTGAACCCATGGCGGCCCGCGTAAAGTGAGAAACGCGTAAAGTGAACAATATAACATATGGGATTAATTGAAATAGAGACCGGGCCGACCCCCAAACTCCACTTTTTCAGAAACAATACCTACGTTGTAGTAAAAATAACTTCTTAATTTTATGATGGTATGCACACACAATTAATAATTAAGAGAAATATCAATAATATTAGGTTTTTTAACACTTACATTTGTAGAAAAGATGGCTGGGCACACGGGGATAGGGTGTTGGTTCCGAGGCAGAGGGCAGATTATTGGCCCTCACCTGTATCACTTGTATCAATTGTATCACTATCCACCACAGAGGCTTGCAGGGCCTCTTTGTCAAACCCCTCAAAGTCCATGTAAGTCCATATCCTCACTATCACTGACTTGGGCCGGCTGTGGTGGGTGGCGGGTGAAGAACTCGGTAATGTTTTGATGACTGGGCGACCTTGTGCGCATCCTGCTCGCGCCACTCTCCGTAAAAGGGTACACACACCGCAGAAAATGAGCATTCCGTGTTCGGCAGGGTACCGCGTAAACGTGGAAACGCGTAAAGTGGGACCGCGTAAAGCCAGGGTTGAATGTATGTATATGTATGTATATATATATATATATGTATATATATATATATATATATATATATATATATATATATATATATATATATATATATATATATATATATATATATATATATATATATATATATATATAAATATATATATATATATATATACACACACACACACACACTTTTAAAGTAGCGTTATGCAAAGACGTGTATACAATTAATAAAGATTCTATCTAGTATCGGTTGATGAAATAAATGACAATTACCGGACAGTACTTCCCTTATAACTCCATATCTCTTTAAATCTTAGGGGCAGATCCAGTGGGGGCCAAGACACCACCTTTTAATATACAGTAAGACATCTATATACAGTATATTCTTTGCCTTTCAAAATGCAGAAAATACCATCATCTGGGTACCATTTTGTAAATACTTTCTCAACATGATCAAAGTATCCATGGTATGTTAAAACAAATATAAAAGTTATCTTTATACAAATTTTGAAATGATGCCTACATAGGCTTGAAATTTTATTTCTAGTTTTCAGTCTTAGGTCCAGGCATTTAATTGCCTTTATCTAAAACATGTATAGTGAAGGTGGGATTTGGTTGAAGAAACAAAGTACTGTACTGATACACACCATATTCTGCATCTGAATCCCCTGATTTGGGGAATGCTGCATCTGCCCCTGAAGCTAAATAATGAATTATGAGATGTTGATTTCAATGCTTGTCAAGTTGTCTCACATAGCAATTGATACATCACATCATTAATAGATGAAACTAAAAAAGTCATTTATGGTATATGTCAATAGAAATAAAAATCCCTGGGGGAAATTGAGCTACCCAACATTACCACAGAGAGAACTAGACATCCAAACATCATAGCAAAAGTATTCATTAATGATCATCATCATTTTTAACACAGTATAAGGCCCCCTCATTAGTTATAAAAAAAGTCAACATCTAATTTTTACATTCTCAATGCTGGTATTCAATCAAAAGAAAATCTCAACCTTACATCAAGGAAAGTTTTAGATGGGAAAGAGGCATAAGAGATAGACACAGACAGATAGACTGTCAGAAATGTAAACTTGCATTCTCGTATGTTGTCTGGGGCAAGGCTACAACTTACTGAATGCAAGAGGTATGACTGAGGGTTAGTTGTGTTAGTATTTGCTATTAAATGAGACTAGATTACACATCTGATGTTAGTGAACCACATGACAACATCTCCCTAGAAATAACAAAATTTTCTTGTACAGGTATACAGTATATTAGTAACAAACTTATTTTCTGACTAGTCACTCATCACAGGATTCCCTGCAACTCATTATTTAAATATGGCATGATAAATTGCTTGTTAGGTCAAAATACTGGATGCATACAGTATTCATATGATAATGCTAAAGCACTTCCCCTACCACATGTGTGATATTGCTAATATCTTCCGAGGAAACAACACAACTCTGGTATTAGTCTGAAACTTCTTCCTAAGAGCATGAAACAAACACCATTCTTTAACGTTAGTATCAGTTTTCATCTTTGGAACAAACACCATTGTCTAATATTAGTATCAAATTTGCTTCCAATAAACAAACCCAAACAAACTGAGCAACAAAAAAGTCTTCATTGCTTTCTGCCTAAATATCAAACCTTGCTCTCCATTCACTAGACTAGTCAAACATCTAATAATGATCTTATCATATGCTTCTTTTTGCTGTACTGAGACAAAGTTGAAATAACATATCCCCCATCCTTCAATTCAGGCATGTGAGCATCAATTACACTACTGTATAAATTATATTATTCATGCTCCACAAGTTGATTTTACTGCCTTCTACAAATGCAAAGAAAGGGTTACACTCCTAGTGAGCCAGGCAAAATGACAGAGTGACTTTACACAGTACACAAATTCTGCCTTGACTAGATCCTGGACTTGGATTTTAGTGAGTTATTGCTGCCAACAATGTCTACACAGAAATATAATAGCTGCATAGGGAGGCAGTGTACTTCTGGCTAACAGTTAACTACTACTGTACATTGCAGTAGCAGTGTGACATACTCAAGATAACTTGTGCTAGGAACACCAGGGAGGATCAGTTTTCTTGAGCTGTGACTGTAGTTCACAACCTGGTGTAACATAAGCCTGTTACTTGCTGTCACTAAGTTTAATGTTGAAAAGTGATTATTCTCTTTAGTCTCCAAATTATCTCATTTTAAGGTTAATGTCCACTGAAAGAGATAGCCGATAATTTGTTTTCCGTGGATATATATAACTGCATTTTACATTAGTTTAACTAACAGTAATATTTTCTTTGATATTAAAATGACCAAAACACTACTAATGTAAGTAATCCTCTGCAGCACAGGGTTGTACTCTTTACATTTCACACTATTTTATAAGTCCATAAACTCAAAAGATTGATGATTCTTGAGCAATCGACACAGAACTTGTCTACATTTGGGGGTGGACAGTCCTAAAAGTGCTTTTATGAGGCAATATATTTATCTATTCTTGCAATTACTTTCATTTAACATGTATCACCAAACATCTCTCATTGTTTGGGTATTATTTAACACTGGAGAATAGAATATGTGGTAATGCCAACTGTGAGCTGTAATCCCCAATAGGCATAGATCTGTAATTGTTTGACATGCAAATTAAAACTGATTTAGAATGCTGGTAAGCATTTGAGTATAACATTATCTGGATTTTTAAGGCTCCACTTCCAGTGGTATATCTCTGAGTGTGCTTATGGTTAATCTGTTTACAATAAAAAGCAAACACCACCAATGTGAGGTGAGTGCAGTAACATCATCAGGTTTTGCTCTCTAAAATTGTTAGGCACTACAAGTGACTGTCAAAGTTGGTTTTAACTCCAAACTACCATAACATCATATAACTACCTGTAATAACTTCTGTCAAGTTGATACCTATGTATCCTTAAGGTCCTGAATATTTCATCATCAAAAGACTACATTTTAACTTAGCTAGTTAAGTACAATAGTCGACTACCTTACAATGTGGTAAGATTGTTTCATGAATCCATCACATATTTACTTTGAGGCACAGCCACATAACTAATATTACCATCTGACAAGTCATCGAACATATACACAAATGAATTTGGTATACAGTAATGAAGTACACATAACTTACAGCTCGCTTCCATTGAAGAACTATTCTGTGAACATAGGTATTTTTCTTGTTGAAGCTCTTTAGTGCCTGATCAGACAATACTGCAAAACCTTCACTACTGCCAAGTCCTTAACACATATCTATTAACAATCTTCAGTACATTATATCTATAGTCAATTTATATCTATAGTCAATAAAAAAGGATATTCAATGCAGAGATTTCTTAAAACACCTAGATTAGTGGCACATCTTGGGTAATTTATTAAATTGTATTCCCTCTTGTTTGTGTTCTCTCTCAGTGATCACAACCTTCTCCTGCTCTGTATATTAACTAAGCCTTAAACTGCCATAAATACACTGATGCTTCTATAGTATGTACACTCAGTAAAAAAAACCACTGTATAGGTAGGGTCCGATGATTTTCCAACTGAACATTCCCATTGTCTCGCGAGGGTTGGTAGGCCTGAATGTGCAAAATTTCGTACTTAATTTGGTTGGCCGAATTAAGCTATTTCATTGACAATATTGAATTACTTTGTTACAATATGACTGGAGAATGTCACTATATCTAGATAAGTTAAACTGTATGTTATATTAAATGTTCCACACACCGTGGACTACAGTAACCATGGAAGTGGATGAGTTGCCATAGAGGAATGCATCATATGTTTGGCAGAATTAGTGGATACAGTAAAGGTATAAGATTATTTTGCAACCGAATTTCGTATCTCTATTTGTATTGCTCCTTCACTTTGGGCTAATGCCACATTATGTCATTCTTTATTCGTATTGGAAAATGTACCAAGCTGTTCTGAAACATCTGAATAGCTCCACAGTTTCGCATACCGTCTAATGAAACCCGACCCAATGACGTTTTCCCATACGGTCGATAATTCCGGAAAATCTAGTACAGTACTGGGTTTACCTTTGTTGTGAGAAGCTATGACTTCATGAACCTTGTTTCGAGCACGCGCAGGGCTACCAATGCGAGGAATGCCTCAGGAGCCTTTTTGAAACACTTCGTTTGTAGTGTCAGTTGTTTTGCGCAGAAACTGTAGCAGTAGTTTTTTTACCGAGTGTACAAGCAAAAGTCCTGAGGCTGAAAATTTTTTATAGAATGACTGCAGTAAATTAATTCATGCTTATGAATTTTATTTCTAAGCATGGATTGAGTTCTTTAAGTTTGGCCAATATTTTAAATCAAGGAATTGACATCCTAATTACTGGTACTAATATAACCTGTGCAGAGGGAAGAAGCAACAGATCTGGTCCTTGATGCCATAACATTTGGGAGATCAGAATTTTCAGATACAGTACTAGAATTTCCTCTCTATAGCCAACCCTAACAAACTCTTCAATTGCATCCACGTCGCTGAATACCTTATGATTATTTTGTTGAGCATACATATACTTTAATTAAGTTTTCCTATGAGCAGTACATCCTTAAAAACAAGATTTAATTCTACTCATGTAAGGTGGTACAGTATACAGTGCAGGCAGTCCCCAAGTTACGACAGGGATACGCTCCTGGACCCTGAACATAATTTGATTTGTTGGCAAGTCAGAACACTGTTAATTCCATAGTTTACATTAGGTTAAAGACAACCCTGCCCATACAAAACAACAATAATATCCCATACATAACAAATACTATAAATACTGTAAATAAAGTTATGTTAAAACAATATAGTACAGTATAATGAAAATAATGTAAACCGTGGGATTTTAATTACAAATTTTTGTGATGTGAATGTAATATTAGGATTTTGTTCACAAGTGCGAATGATCGTAAGTCAGACAGTCGTAACTCGGGGACTGCCTGTACTGTATATACGATTTGCTTCTACGCTCCCCTCTGGCATCAACCTGTGATGTTTGACAGGAAATCCATGTCACAGAGGGTATGTACTCCCTAGAATTGTGAGCATGGGATATTGTTTGTAGTTTATTTTTTTTTATTGCTCCTCAAATTAGTTAGGCCATACAGTACAGGTATCCAACAATTGAAAGAACAAAATTAGCTTCCCAAAGTCAGACAGGAATCCTTGTTACCAGAGTGGGTTAAAAACCCTTTTGACTACAAGTTTTGCTTTCCACCCATTATTCCTCTAACCTCCCTAGCAATAAGGTAGTTCTTATTCACCAAACTGACTTAAAACATTTATTTCCATTTTGTGCAATTTTTTCTTTTCTATTCCACATAATCATTTCCTAATCCTAACTTGAGTATGCATTCTAACAAAAATATCCACTCCTTGTTACTCTGAGTTTCATTTTGTAAGTGCAATAAAAAGACAAAGGCTTACAGTAACTATGCAAAAGTAGAAACAAATTAGAAAAGTCTTTGATTCTTTACAAGTTATGCTCTGGAGATGTACACAAACAAGGGTGTTTGATAAGATTCTGTACAGATCATCCTAATATAAATTAAGCAATGATTCACTGAATATAGATACTGTATAAAGACACCATTCTACTCCTCAATGCATTTGTTAATTTATCAATCTTAATCAGAGAGAAGTTGATATATAGACAGATAAAGTGAGGCTTGAAATAGTAAAATGTAGCCCAAATGTACCTTGCACATAATCACAAGTTGAAACCACAGACAACACTGTGATGTTGACTGGGTGTGAGAAACTCAAGCAGGATGGAATACTTGCATTTTCAAAATACAATCACAAAGTCCAAAATTATGATGGTCTGGATAACGAGCAGGAGTGCATCCTCTGAAGTTGATAATCCCAGAGCAAGAGAACAATAAATGTATGCATGGGCATTTGCAGTCATTCCCAGGGTTTTACTCATAAGTTAAATTTATTAAGACAGGAACATAAAATTCATCTTCTTTCACTATATAACTTCACCGTACAGCATATAACTTTTTCCATTCATGTATTGTACTGGCACTTGAATGTTGTGTACAATCAACTGCTAAAGTCCGTTCACCTCTCCTCTTGAACCATGAACCTGAAGCAGTAGATTGATATATTATTCTGTCCATAAATGCTTCGAATTCATGAGTCTGATCTTGGGGTTCGTGGTTCAGGGGGAGAAGTGAACGGACTTTAGTAAATGACTGTACCTCTGCTCAAACCATTCAAGATATAGTGTGTGCCCTTGCATTCTCATCAGACTAGAAGCACTGCCTGCCTATGTAGGTACTCCTTTGATAGCCCAAATAATAGAAAATCACTGGCAGCAAAGTTCAAACAATATACAGTATATGGACTCATTAGGAAATAATTATTCTCCTGCTTCAGGATACTATCTTTCCTCCTTTGGCTCAAAAACCACCATGAAATAGCAAAATCTAGGCTGAGTCTCTTCTCACCTGCCTTACAGCCAAGACTTGGCTCCTTGAAATTTCCCTGCATTTGGGTATCAAAGTAGCACTTATATTTTAGGGCAACAATTCCAGTCATATGATGAGATGAAGACCCATATCCTAAAATGTTTCAGCAGAGCACCAAATGCTTTAATGCTGCAGAAATTCTGGTATTAAATACATTGATAAAGAAAGTACTGTACTGTAGATAGACATTATGTGTAGACGTATACTGTGTTAAAGGTTTCTGTCATTATAACTCAAACTTCAATGACCCAAAGTCCGTGAGTGAATAGCAATTCCTATAAGTTAATGTCAATCTGAGGCATCTTTGGCAATGTGTGTGTGTGTAAGACCAACTGGGTAACATGGTAAAGTATATGATAAAAAGAAGTTTGTTGGAACTTCAAAACATTTGAGTGGATAGCTGCTCCTGGTCTGTAACAAAAGCTAATACAGTAGGTTCAACAAGATTGTTAAGTAAAGTATACACAGTCAAACAATATTTAGTAATCCACAGAGGATAAGTCGCAGAATTGTAATTGTGCTGATATGTGTCTGGGATTTTTACAGGAATAATTTATGTCATAATATGTGAAATCAGATGGAGACTAGAAGGAGCATTTAAATAAACCAACACATGGAGGAACACAAGTTTGAAGGATACTGTACTTTTTTTACCACTCATTTATCCATATTCAACCATCTTTTTGTGCTTTCAATTGAAATTTAGAAAAAATGTTCCATTTACCACAGTGCAAGAGTGAATTCGTTGTTAGAGTTATGACCTGCATTTACAAAAATAAATTAATAATCCTGAGCCTGGCTGACCTTTGCTATACTTGACAACAGATTAAGACAATTATAGTAACCTTGAGAACAGACTTTGCTGGTTTATGTATAACTGACCATCTTCAGCTTCCCCTAAACAACTTAATCCAGAGTAATATTATCATCATCATCATCAAAACCTAAATCATCAATTCATTAACTGAAAAGTTTAAAAGTCTCCAAAAATATAAATGAAAGTTTGAGGCATAACATCCCCTCTTATGGCTGTAGATATGAGCATGTGACATGCAAGGTGTAACCTCAATCAAGCATCCCCCAGGAAAAGTACAATGGGTAAACAATTTATATTATTAACGTGAACAAGATTTTGGTAAAATATAACCTTCTCACCTAGTCAAGTCCTGATTCAGTAGTTGTCTTTGAGACCATTGAGGATCAGTTACCGGTAAGCAGTTCTTCATTTACTTTGAAACCTAATTGGTAAACATAATATATCTGTTTGTAAATCTCTCTCTCTGGCCTTGAATTGGTTAGTACAGTAATTTTATGATTAAACAAGTTGAATAGTATCAAAACAAGAAATAATTGAGTCTACAGTATCTCTCTTTGAGCTTGAAGTAATTATATTATCGTCTGTATCAATATACAGTACAATACTGTATGTCTTTAGTTCACTACAACACTGCCCACGAATTAGGGAACATAATTCAATATAAAATACACTATTTCACTTTGTTATTTAAAAAAAAAAATAAAATAAAATAAAAAATAAAAATTGAATGAAACTTCCAAACTACCCTGGAAAGTGTTCCTACCAACACACAACACCCATCACTCAACTTCATACTCTAGCATGAGTGTTGACACCAACACCATATTGGTTAAGACCCTGTTGTGTCTTGCAGATTTACTGTGAGTTTTCATCTGTTAAACCTGAGCAAAGTTGCAAAAACGAGTGCAATTAAAGAAGGTCAAGAACGTCATTAACTTTGAAGTAAAAATGGGTGTGCTAAAGAGGTTTAATGATATAGAACAAGCTAATGCTGATAAAATCAGAGAATGCGATAAATCCACTATGGTCCCCAAAATACATTTTCTTTAGTACAGTACATTAAATGTCTATCCATGTTCTATAATAATACTTGGTCCACTTTTGGCAGGTTCGTCTTTATTACTCGGTAATATTCCATTGTTTTAGAGTGGGTGCTGGACTATGTATGCAAACTGTTCTGCTCCATGTTGCAGGGACAAATCTTCCACAGCCTGCAACCAATCAATGTCTTGGTTGCATCCCATGGCTCCATCAACCAATGAGTATCGAGTTTATGGTTGGATTCAGCTGCTTTCTCGCTCGGTCTGTGTTTACACATGTAACTTTGTGATTGCAAATTTTTTTATACATTTTCATTTTCTACATTCATAATGAGTTCTTCTGACAGTGATATACTGTACAGTTGACTGTGTCAGGCTACTCTCAAAAGAGACAGAAACATATGGAACTGTGGAAAAGGTGAAAATTATTTTGTTTTGTATATCACAATGGATCTATTTGTATATTGTTATAATTGTACTGCATGTACGATTCTGACATTACGACTTTACTCTTAATCATGACTCTACCGGTATTCTGAAACAAAATACTGTACTGTACCTTCAAAATGAGAGCAATTTCATAAAAATCAATAAGTATTTGATGATTGTAAGGGTACTGTACTTACATTTTTAAAACCTTGAAATATGTTTAAAAGGGAGACTGAAGTTTGGTGTTTTCATCACCACCACACGTTATACCAAATATAAGACAATAAAGATGAAAACAAAGCAAAGTAGCCAATAAATGGATACTGCATTTGTATCACTCAGAGCTTGTAAGGTGGGCAAAATAATGAACAATCTTTGAGCACATCACGGTCCACTGAAGAACCTAGCTGTCAGTGACTACCCAGTCCTTCACCCAGTTCTAGTAAATTATACCGTACATGGTGTTAGTATTATATGTCAAACAAATTGAATATTGCGAAAACAACTGAATTATGAATACAGTACAGATCATGTGCAAGGAAGTAATAGCAAGGATAACATTATCTTGAAACAAGTGCACAGGCTCCAGAGGCAGGTTTTATGTGAAGGATTTTAAATCCTTTAAACATGGAGCTTATAAATTCACATAATGATTGGTCAGATAGTCATAAACATACAGTATACTGTACTATACTGTACTTCACTCAGGGAAGGGAACATGCCAACTTGTCAAACTGAAGTCTCTCTTTTCAAAATATTAGAAGAGCCAAACTATCAAGATTTGTAGGAATTCTTAGAAAATTCTTACCACTAAGAATGCTTGCCTTCCCCACTTTATTTAGCTACTGTCATAAAAAAAGGGTGCAACACTGGGCATCAGTATGAACTGGAAAGCTGATCACTGAACAAAAACAACAATTACCTTGTTTTATCAACCCTTCAAGGAAGAGTGTCGTATTTAGATATTTTATTCTGGTTAAAGCCAGACAATTGTATTCAGCTCAGAGCAAGCCCTCCCACTCAATATGTTCAAAAATAAATGTAACCCCAAAGTCTGTTGCGTAAGACAGGACTGTATGATGGTAAATGTCAAAGATAAAAAACCCTGCAAGAAATATATTTCTCTCCACAGCCCATCCATAGTACAGTGTACAGTACTTGAGTTAGAAGGGGCTGACAGTTTACCTTTGAACAGGAAATTGAGTAGTGGAGGATGATAATCCTTATTGTTGGACAGGTTTTGAAATGAATGAGCTTCAGAGTCAAGACTCTTTTCCTGAATCCTCACCGGTTTCTGAGACAGCTAATGAAACTTGATCTGAAAATAGATTCTATTAAGTGAGATGGCAGCGTTGAGTAGCAGATTCTGTTGTCAAGAGTCAGCTTTTCCCTCGGGCACTGGCAGGTTCTGTCCAAGAGGTGAATGGCAGTGCTTATGTTGTACAGGTCAATATTGTGCCTCCATAAGCTATACTGATACATTATCTTTTGTCTCTTTTAAACAGTAGTGACTGACCCAGATGTTATAATGTTGGTTAATATTAGAACAATTACAATCCACCTCTTCTGTGACTAGGAAGGTCTGGTCTGAAACCTGGGAATACTTACTAACATCGTATGACACAACCCCATGTCCTTAAATTATGGGTCCTGTGTGTGTAGTATTTAAAGAGCCACAAGAGCTGCCAAAAGTCACATGTTGTACAATATAAGCAAACTCTTAATGGCTGTGAAGAATCAAGGTGCAGGTACACACAACACCAGCTGGCACCAAGCTCAGACAAATTATGTGGTACAGTACTGCACATTCTGTGTTTTACCACATCACTAAAATTTACAGTACCTGTATCAAGAAAAATTTAGGTATACATCTATTCTTCTTATAAAAAACTATGGGACCTAGACAATAACTGTTAAGATTATGAAGTATAAAACTGTTGCAGGATTGTAAGGTTCAATTGTGAACAAGGTCATCACCAGCAACACTGAGCAGTGGTATGTCAACACACAATGTGAAATGTTTCTACATTTGAAAGAGTTAACATGTGGTAAATGTTTGGTTTGCATGGCAATATTCAGACTAGACTATTATTGCAGCTTCATTGTAACATTTGTACATATAAAAACACACAATTACAGACACACACAGCACTCACACACATTAATTTGGTAATCATGTTCCTTCTGACTAGACACCACTAGGTACCAAATCTATAATCAATTAATGCATTCAAATAAGAAAAGTATGTTGTATAATAATACAGTAACACACTCAAGATGTATCTATAGTCTGTACTGATATGAGCAAAGAGGCAAGGCTTCTTGAAAATTTGGTTGTATACAAAATTCCTTAACATCAATTATTCTGTCATTGAACATTAAGGCATTTCAGATATTGTCAGTAGATACAAAATCTTTGTCTGAAGAAAGATTTGGGTCTGCCTCTATTACTTTCAGGCACTGTAAAATTTATTTCATAAAAAACACATCTACTTTCAAAATATATATAACCTCTGCAGTTGTGGAGCTCTTTCTTCTTAAGTGGAAGAAGTCAACACACTCCTCTTTCCAATAAGTAATATCAACAGAAAGTGTTGAAAATGTAAATCCCAACTTGCGATTTCCCTTTACAGATTGATAGAAACCAGCTAGCAATACACCTGTTCAATTATGATATTAACAATCTTCTTTGCAGGTGTAGCAGCTGTATATTTACTGACCATCATCTCCTTGAGAGCGCGAGTCCTCATCTTCTTCGTCTTCTTCCTCTGTGTCCTCAGCAATGACTAGCCCTTCATTGTGATCAGATGAATCATCCCTGTCTCCTTCATCTGGACCCCCATCCCTGCCATCACCACCATCATTCTCCAAACCATTTAGACCTGACAGTCCTTTCCCATCCTCTAAGCTCTCATCATTATCAGCTCTTCCTCCCCCAGTTGGTAACACCCCAGCCTCCTGTGCTTCAACCTCTGCGGGATGGTGCTTCCTGTAAATAAAAATTAAACATATATTTCAGTAAATCTACATACAAAAATCTTATCTTTAATTACCGTAACAGTAATGTTCAATATAAAAAGAGGAAATACATGAATACTTATTATCCCAATGCCACACTGTGGTCTCAGGTGTACAATGTCAATGTAAATTATCTCCAAACAACTGTATCACCAACATCCTCAGAGAGCCTAGTGTAACAGTGTTAGCCCAGTGATGAAGTAAGAGGGTGAGGCAGACTCAGCCAAATGAGGGGTGAGTAAGCATTAATGAACTTAAAACAGTTAGACATGCAGTTTCATAGCTTTCAAACAGTACTAAAGCACTACGTGAAAAAAAAACTTGCATACGGTATCGGTACTGACTTGAGACTTCACTTGTGATTCATAAAAAAAAATTGAGACTCACCAATGAAGACTTGAGACTTGATTTGCACATTGCTTATGCATGAGTTGTTAATAATTGAGGAAAGGTAATTGTTATTGCCGCCCTTGTACGCCGCGACCTCTGACCCCATCTGGCCGTGAGACCTGTGACCTCGCCAGATGTTTGTGGACACAGAACAAGTTTTTTCGTTGTAATGACCATAGATAGGGGCTCGGGACGCCTCTGGCTGACAGTATCGTCCAGCCCCTTTGAGTGTACACGCACTAGCTATAACCAGGAGTTAAGTGGAGCTATAAGCCCGCAAACGTGAGTGGTGAAATGTTGGGAACTACATACGTGCATAGTGTAAGGCAATTTGGATAATAACCATACAGAATAGTGTATTTACTAACTGACGTATAATGTATACTGTACATGTAATGGAATGTAACCAGTAGTTAACAAGTGTCTCACTTCTCCAGGTTTTAACCATATCAATCAATAAACATTGAAAGAGTCCACGTTCGGGGTTTCTCTCACCCTTAAGACGTGAAGTCATCTAACTGTTGAACCAATCGGCAGTTAAAGTAATTAAATAGCAATAGTTTCATTGACAGCATATGATTGAAAGGACACACACATCATGGTAACTTGGAGATTTTCAATAGATAATCTGCAGTATGTTGTTTACTGAATGTTGAGTACAAGGCATACAGTACATTTACAATGACAAAAACAACTGTCTATTCACCGAGAAATCAAATCAAATAAATGGATTTTGCAGGATTTTGTTTTTTAAACTACAACCTTCCACATTTCACCCTAAGAGGCATGTAACTCATACACATTTCCCACACCTACAAACCACAGACCAATAAGCTTCAAGCCTTTTTGAGGACGCTGAAGGAATGATATGTCCATCGTAAGCATAAAACCACATTCTTCAGAATTTAGTGGGTCAGAAATTTGTTCCCATACCTGGACTGGAGAGATTTTTCTCAAAATTTTCCGGAATTGCACATGACGTAATCAGAATAATTATATTAAAAAAAAAAAAAAAAAACGGTTATTGGAGAGTCTCGGGGTTCGAAGATTCTGGTTAATGGAAAGATTACTATGGCAACATATGTGGCATGCTAATGAAATAGACAATAAGTGTATTATAACTTTTGGATGCACACAGACTCAAACTTACCTCGTGTGAGTTTTTAGATTATCTTTACGACCAAAAGCAGCAGAACACCATGGGCAGGGAAAACGACGTGGGTTTAGATGTTGTTTCATGTGGCCGAAGTTTGCTATATGCTTGATGGTGGCACCACACAACTGGCAAGTCAGACTCTGAAAATTTGTCAATGGATGACGGATAAGAAAAGGTTAACCTATTGTACATATGAAGCGCTCAGGTGGATAATGACAAATCAACCAACCACCCTATATACAAGTACTGTACAGGTAGTACTGTACACTCCCAACTCGCAAATTCGTGCTAATTGGTAACCCACCGTGGCCGAATTTCCAAAAGTCACAGATTAGCAGAATAAGCCTTAAAAATATAAGATAATTTACTAAAACGCTAAATCTAAATACTGTATGCAAAATAAATCTTTATTGCTTCATAAGCATTAAAAACATAATAAAATAAACCATAAGACTAAATCTAATTTGCAACAAAATATTTATTGTTACTGAGGCCATTTGGCTTTATAAATAAATAAAAAGGGAAGTCTATCTATGCCAATAGTATTTGAACAACATAAAAGTGACACACGGTCTTTTCTTGCCATTTTATCAGGAAAAATTTTCTCGTGTGCTATAACAGCAGTTTTTTCAGGAAAACATTGCTATAGGAGACCTGTCTTGTCAGTATTAAGGTGCATCCATGCGTGTGTGCATTTTGTCTGCAACATGTGATCGACAAGACAAAATGAGGCACAGGGTTCCTATTCTGGTAGGGTGCGGCCGAGTGCAGTAGATCGGTGTTTCCTCTTGTTGATCACATGTTGGCGACAAAATGTACGCATGTGTGGACGCACCTATATAGATATGATTGGGATTAACACCCAAAATTCTAATTTTATCATAAAATTCACTTACAAATTCCTCTACTGCAAGAAGGTCTGCATCTTTTTTTTGACCTTAGGAATTTTATGCTATGATGATCCTTAATCCGCCACCACCAACCAAGGGAACAAAGGGAACACTGGGACAATTAAACAGCTGGTGAAGCTTTACTGCTTACTTAGAAAGAGCAAACCATGAACAGCATTCAATATTTTGTCTTTTCTGTGTAAACCACTCATACATAGAATGTAACCAAACACAAGGCTGTTATGTCATGAAGGGTATGGGTTATAAGCTAAACTTAATCTAATAATGCTACTGAATATTGAATTTATCAAGCTTTCATAAAGATTGCAATAATTTTCTTTAAATTTCAGAACAATTATTGTAATGTTTTTGGGCAGTTACAAAGTAATTTATATATTTTTTCTTCTGAAACGAGCACGGACAAGCGCAAAACACAGTAATTGGGTAATGGTTACAAAAATGCATGAATTTGGGGGGTCAGGGTGTATAAATTGCCACACGTTGCCAGAGTGTTAGGCTTTCAGTGTGGGAGGTTAGGAACATGGTAAGTATATCTGTCATCCAAGTATGGGTGAATTTGCCTTGAAAAACATAGGAATTTCAGCATTATGCTTAGCTTGGAGGCAAGAGAAGAGGGTCCTCTGACGCAGCCTGACAAAGACTAATGCACCTCGTAGCGCAGCCACCAGGGGCGGGATACTGTGAAGTAGGTGTTGTGGGTTTTAAAAGCCAATCAATATGCAGGAGGCAGAGGTGTATTCCCAGGGGAACCTCAGTTCCCGTGCCAGCATTCTCCAAGGAATTTTTGCTGGATTTAAAATTATTACCTTATTTATGGCCATTATTGTGTTTGCTATATGCGAGTGTTACACTAAATAACATTTTTTATTTTTAAAGTTTTAAAGGTTTTAACATTATTTTGGAAATTGTCACTTGACATATTACCATAAAATGGCATTTTGCAATACTTAAGTTCAAATGATGTGAATATTTCTTACACCACCATAAAGTACTATAGTTCCTCTATCAAATGACACATAAATAATAAAAATCATATGGTTAGTGACTGAAAAACATTACAATAAAAGAAATAGCAAAAAATGTTAGACGCAATTATCTTGATTCATGGTTTTGGTTGCTTCATAATTATCCAGCCGAGTGCCTCATATTACTGACAGGCTACTCTGGAGTGTGAACTGTACCTAATTTAACCCCTAGGTATTGTTAGGGTGTTTAATCGTTAGTTGAAATAAGCCTGAGTCTTCAGGTAATCCAACCAAAATAATATACAATACCCCAGGTACTCGACTTACGACAACCCGGACATCTGACCATGGCGAGTAAGTATAAAAATATTCAAATTCGTATTTTCTAGTGCGAAACGTTTTCGGTCCCGATACGACAGCGTGCGACTGGGCATACTCCTGGTATACAGCATCCACACCGTAGCCGGCTCGGTTGATTGTTTGTCAGTCATTGTTGTAGTTAGTGGTCGTGCCAATAGCGACAAAATTTTCGTTTCTAATTCCCTTTAAAATGACTGGCAGCAGAATTAACCAAGTGAAGTTCTCGTGGTGCTGAGAAGAAAAAGAGCCGTCAGTACTTTTTGATATGAAATGAAAATAATAATGCAATATGAAAATGGAAAAAGAAATTTATCAACCATTTAGATGCGACCTTGACTACTCTCCTTTGACGATATCAAAAATTTGAGAGAGGACAAGGAGCGAATTAAACGGTGAAAGGATCAGCACCTATAAAGGCAACAATAATAACGAAAAAAAGACAAGGTCCTCTTCATGAGATGGAAAAATTACTTGTGATGTGGATAAAAGATCAGCTGTAAAAGCGTGTACTCTTAAGCCTTCTAACCATACAAGCTAAGGCAAGAAGCCTTTTTGAAAGCCTGAAAGAGCAGACAGGAGATGAGTGTGACTAAAACTTCACAGCAAGTCATGGGTGGTTCCAAAGGTTTAAGAAACGTTACTGCTTGCACAGTGTAAAGGTGAGTGGAGAGGCAGCAAGTGCTGATGTGGGTGCTGCTGAAGCTTTTAAGGAGGAGCTAGATCGTGTCATCGTGGAGGGAAATTATTTGCCTGAGCAAATATTTAATGTGGATGAAACTGACTTACTCTGGAAACGCATGCCAGAACAGACATACATCCACAAAGAGGCGAAAACCATGCCGGGATTCAAGGAATTCAAAGACCGAATCACACTTCTGTTGGGGGAATGTAGCTGGTTTCAAGGTAAAACCCTTCATGATATGTCATTCAGAGAACCCAAGGGCTTTTAAAAATGTCAGCAAGCACACACACTGCCAGTGTTTTATCACAGTAACAAGAAAGCATGGATGACCCTAGCACTGTTTGTGGGTTGGTTCCTAAGTTGTTTCATTCCACGAGCCAAGGAGTATTGTCTGCAACAAGGGGTTACGTTCAAGATTTTAATTTTAGATAATGCTCCGGGACACCCACCACACCTGGACGACCTGCACCCTGATGTTAAGGTAGTCTACCTTCCACCTAACACTCCCTCTATCATCCAACCCATGGATCAAGATGCTATTGCTGCTTTTAAAGCGTATTCTTTACGTACTACCTTCGCTCAGGCTATTGCTGCTACTGAAGGTGAGAAAACGCTTAGAGAGTTTTGGAAGGACTACAACATTTTGCAATGTACAAAGAACATAGCTGCAGCATGGGATGAGGTTACAGGTCAGTGCATGAATGGAATATGGAAGAAGGTCCTGAAAAGATATGAGAACAGTTTCAGAGGATTTAATGAAGATGAAGCAATTTATGAGATTAGTAACAAGATAGTGCAGATGGGTAAACATCTGGAGTTAGAAATTGATAATGAAGATGTTGAGCAGTTGTTGAAAAGTGTAGCAGAAGAGCTCAGTAACGAGGATCTTATTGAACTGGATGCACAGAAAATTGCAGAGGAAGAAGAGAGACAAAATGTAAAAGAAGAACCTGCACCCCCCAAAAAGTTTTCAGTGAAACATTTGGCAGAGGCATTTGCTACTATTAATAAGGGGATGCAAATGTTTGAAGAAATGGATCAAAATGTTGAGCATTTTGCAAAAGTTGGCAGACTGATCCAAGATGCACTTGCTTGGTACAGGGAGATTTACGATGAAAAGAAAAGGCAAACTGTGCAGTCTAAATTGGACATATTTTTTAAGAAGTCCCCCACTGCTGTCTCCTCACGCCCCACCACTGCTGCCTCTTCACTCCCTAAAGATGATCCAATACCTTTAACAAGCAAGTCTGTAAACCTGTCTGAAAAAAGTGAACTTGATGACCCACCCAGCCCTGTCTCCTCTGCTTCATCCAGTTAATGTAGTCTCCATGCTTAATTAAAACATTATTGAGGTCCCGTGTGCATTCAGCTGACTACATTAAAGATAAGTGCACAGTAACACTTTATTCATTTTTCATTATTGATTAATTTTTACTGTACTGTATTTCATTTTAGAATTTCTATGTATTATTTTCGCTTTTTCGACTTATGACCTGGTCGTCGGGACGGAAACCCGTTGTAAGTCGAGGAAAGATTGTATTTGTAAGAACCAAGACTCATTTTAATTTTTACTAAAAATTACTGATTACTTGCTACTAGAATATGGCAATCCTCCTGTCACAGCAGTGTTCAGGTGGAGATATTTCACAGGCTACAGTACGCCCGGATAATTCACGGATTTTTATTTTGCGGTCCTCTATTATTTGCGGATGACACCCTGGATGTACCCAATATGTCTGCAGCAGTTTTAAAGTTGCTGGCATTTTCGTGGCCTGGACAAGGAGCCATTTGTTCTAGAGAAAGTAATTCCTTTATCTGTAATATTGTATACAGTAAAGCTCCTCCCCGACTTACAACCTACTCGACTCACGACCACCCGCACTTACAACCTGCCTCAGTCGTACCAAAATTTTTTCAAATTTCATATTTTTGAGTCCCAATGTCAATACACAGACAAAATTTTTGTTTGTAATTCACTTTAAAATGGCTGGGAAGCTTAAAAGTGAGAGTTTTGAGGTGCTGAGAAGAAAAAGAGACACCCATTTTAGATTTTGTATGTATTATTTAAGCATTTTCGACTTATGACCATTTCAACTTCCGACCTGGATTTGGGGTCCTAACCCCACAGAAGTCGGGAAGGAGCTGTAAATGTATATTGGCGTAGCATACACAAAACACAATAAATAATGGGAAAATCCTCTCAATAATCAGAACAATTGATAATGCCTATCGGTCAAGTCTACTCCGTGCTTTGTTATTAATAAAGTACAGAGTAGACTTCAGGGTAGACTGTCACATTTTTAATCAATTTGTTTCTGATTACTTATGAGAGGATTTTCCCATTATTATTTATTTGTATGTGTTTTGTGTGCTTTTCCACATACACACACATACCCTGTATTCACAATACAGGTAAAAGAAGTAATTGTCCTAAGGGCAAACATATAAAGGGAATACACTATATATTTCTTTGTATACAAGTAAATATGTACCTCACCCCCTGGTCAGCAAATGTTATTCACGGATTTGGCGATTCGCGGCCATTTTCAAAACCTAACCCCTCAATTTGAAGGGCCTACTGTACTCACTGATGACTTGGTTATAGAACACTTAATGGTGGCTGTAAAAACTCCATGCATACCCCACTTACTCGAGACTCCTTGTTTGTTGGTGAGGGGACCTGCTGCTCTTGCACAGTGGTTGGGATGAGGGGAGAAAAGGCCCTATCCTCAGCCCCAAGACTCAACATGTGGGCGTAGCTGGCCAGTAGAGGGTTGGTGAGGTCACTTACAGCTCCACCAAGGTCACCGGCAGTATCATACATGGGTATCAGAGATGGATCTAAGCATCTGTTGGTCTCTGTTGTAGTCAGGACATTGCCATCCGCATCCAACTCACATTTTATGTTTTCTTTTGGGATCTGAAGGCATTAAAACAAAAATGAGTGCTGAGAAACCTAGATTTTAAATTTCAGCATACTGTACAGTGTTTGGAGATACTATACAGTATCACTTTAACCTGTTTGTATTCAGCAAATGCTGGGACCAGACAATACTGCCTTAATCTACTGTACAGTATGTGTGTACTGTACCTACCTACCTTCCTACTGTAATTTATTGCCTAACACAACAAAAACAATATTAAATACTATTAAGGAAAAATGCAGATAAAACCATTAAGGAGAAGCTAAATGAAAGTTTAATACAAACACCATTTGCATAATATGCAGCAGCGTGGCCTTAAAGCTAAATATAGCAACTCAGCCCAGCTGGTACGCTGCCTCTGCTCCCCTCTCCAGCTCCTTCGCTCGTGTGCTAACTCTTACACACAAAAAAATGTTTATTTCCTTTATATTTGACCTTATTATAATTATTTTTGTATTTCTTTTTCACATTATGTTTGTAGGAGTGTGTTTGCATGTAACTGAGTAAAAAAAAAAAAAAAAAAAATGCAAAGAAAGTGAAATTTATCTACCCAAAATTACGAAAGGAATAATAACCATAACAAAGGTTACAGCTTGGCCTGCTAGCAAGAGGACTAGGGGGCGTGACTACAGAAAAGTGTTGAGTCTAACCTACAACAATGCCATCAGTGATGTTAAATGTAACACTTAAATAAGCACACCACCACATCAGCTGTGAATTCAAACAAATGAACTGAATAAGGGAAGCAATTACCTTAAGGGAGGGCATCAGAGCTCACCAAGGGGGTGGGAAATGGTGGAACAAAAGATGTTGGCTGGGGAGAGATGCAGGAGGAAAGGGAAGTTTGTTATGATCATTGACCGAGAATACATCTCTGCTCATATCTCCAAGATGGGGGTGAAGGATTTGAATTTTTGCCGGGACCCAAATTCCTATAAGCTTCAAAAATGAAAAAAACGTGTAAATTTAGGAAATTCGTTTAAGCAAATTTTCGTATCTCAAATATACATTAAATGAGGGATACCAGTAATAGTTTTGTATTTGTTATACTACTGTAGTAACATTAAATTTGAATTAGTAAATCTTGGGTTCATTAGGGGACTGCCTCTGATCCTAGGTACTGTATATCTACATGTTGAAAATGGCCATCCTTTTTCCAGCAATATTTGGTGATGTGGGTGCATAAGACCCAGTGTGAATTTTGGATAAGTTTTTGGGGAAAAGTGCGTAGTAATGGCAAGCAAATACAGTACGCGACAGTGATATCCCTGTTAGCCGGGACAATTGGTACAGAGCACTTCCGGGACAACTTTCTCAAACCCGGAAAAATTCCTTATCTCAGAATCTTTTCTGGTTACTGGGAAAAAATTTAGTGTTTAAACTAGACCTCTTGCACAGAGGCACACTAGCCCACTTCCCCAGAATGTTTCTGGGTGCTGGAGATGTTTTCCTTGAGTCTAAACTACCGGAGTCCGTAAATGCAGTTCTAGTTAAATTAGAAACTCCATTTCTTTACTACAATAATCCAGAATAGTTTATCTAAAAGTTTGGTTAAATAAATATATTTGAAAACTAAAAATCTATATGATATGGGTGTGAATGAAGCCGTGTGTTACAGCAAAGACTGGTATTTTCCACTCCCATGGAGCTGTGGGGGATTAGTGGGTCTCATGTACCTGACCTGACCTGACGCAATGTCAGGTGGAGGTAGGGTGGGGGATTAGTGGTCTCATATTACTGACCTTCTGATGGAATGTCAGGTCACCCTTTCTTGGCCAGGGGATTAGTGGGTCTCATGACCTGAAGATGTCTTGAATAAACATGAAACCTAAAGTATTTTTAGGGAGATTGTGATAAGTATCAGTATAAATGAACAAAGTTGTATCCCTTCAACATTACATTACATAACATTTTAAAATATGGAGTGAGAAAGCAGAAAGGTGTGGGTGATTAGAGAGATGGAGTGGAAAGGAGTGTTGCTAAGCACTCCTCAACAGCTGATATTTAACTCGCAGTCACACACACGAAAATTTGTCACACAATAAGACCCTCACTCCTCATGTTTGCCATCTTAATTCCCTTGTTAGGGGTGTGTGAGTGGTGTTTGAGTGCATGTGGGCGTGTGTGCAGATGTGTGTGTGTGCACATGCATGTGTGTGTGTGTTGCGGCGTATGTGTGTGTGTGTGTGTGTGTGTGTGTGTGTGTGTGTGTGTGTGTGTGTGTGTGTGTGTGTGTGTGTGTGTGTGTGTGGGGGAGGGGTGATGTGGGATGAGGGTGGTGTTCAAGGGTGTGTGGGTGGTGTTGAGAGAGAGTGTGTGTGTGTGTAGGTGGTGATGGTGAGGGTGATGTGGGATGAGGGTGGTGTTCAAAGGTGTGTGTGGGTGGTGTTGGAGTGTGTGTGGGTGGTTGTTGGAGGGTGTGTGTAGGTGGTTGATGGAGGGTGTGGGTGGTTGTTGGAGGGTGTGTTTGTGTGTGTGTGTGTGAGATGTAGGGTGTAATGTTGGGCTGAGAGTGTGGGAGTTGAACCTTTTTGGGGGGGTGAGGGTCGTGGTTCTCTCTCCCTCACTCAAGAGTGGCTAATTGTGATAGATGCATTTGATACCATAAGGATCCTTAATAAATTCTCTCAAGACGTTTCCAATACAATTTCCTTAAACAAAATGTTTTTAACGCTGAGACCCAGCCCACTTCCACTACCGTCTCTCTCTTCACCTGCCAACCCTTCATCGGAGACTGTGGATGATCCCAGTCCAGAGGTCATAAAGGAGGAGCAATAATATCTTCAGTATCATTTATGAGGCCTTTACAGCAGTTAATAAATTCTTTAAAGGAAAACTTAATAATCAGTATGTACAACATGCATGTTTCATTCACAGCGCTGTGTGTCAGGCGTGCATTCGTGTTTGTGTGTGTTGATGGTGCAATACTGGTGATACGAGCCATGTGGGGCAGAGGAGATGACACGTTGCTGTTACTGCGATCCAGTTGATTTTCCTAACATCACACCACATTCACTTGCTTTCTCATTTGATTTTCTTTCAGAACACATAATACAAATGTATAAAGTAACTGTATGTACAGTCGGGGTCAAAAGTCTTGAACACTTAGCAATATCTGGCATCTACTTCTGAGTTATACATATATGATTGGGATATATTAATAACACTACTTATCATCACATATTATGCCCTGAACCTCAAAATGGGATAAAACTCTCCTTAATACCAAAGATCTTCGGGTACGTACATGCCAAATACTGTACTGTCAAGTGTTCAAGACTTTTGACCCCAACTGTACCTGTGTAGTACAGTATTTAGAGGGCTTAAGTAAATTTTTTTGCCCAAGAACTTCTTTAGCTTTCGGTCTCTAATTTAAGGTATGATATTAAAGAACGCTATTCTCAAAATCTTACATTCATGAGCATCCCAGGAACCCATCCCTCATAAATGTTGAGGCTCTGTTGTATGCTATTATAAGCAGGAACTACAGTATTTACTCTAGCTTAAAATTAAATACAAGAACCTTATACAGTAGTACCCCGATTTACGCGGTCAATTGAACCCACAGGGTACCGCGGAAAGTGAAAACCGCGTAAAGTGAACAACAGAACATATGGGATTAATTCCAATAGAGACTGGCCCAACCCTAAACTCCACTTTTTCCGACACAATACCTATGTTGTAGTAAAAATAACATCTAAATTTTATGATGGTATGCTCACACAATTAATATTTAAGAGAAATACAGTTGCCAGGTTAATGTCCATTCAAATAATGGACTCAAATCCCTCCCTCTTCCCAGCTCACTAGCTCCTACCTCTGAGAAATGTTTGGGTGAAACTACTAGATTTTAACGTTTAGTAATAAATAATACCTCAGACTAAAGTTAGGATAATATAATTGACATTTCTAGATTCCTTGCAGGTGGGGTATTTTGAATGTAACCTCATATATGCACAAACGATAAAATATTTGCTTGTGTAAACCAAATTATTACATTAGATCTAAAATTTGTATGTCTAATGCAAAACCTATGATGTTTATATTCAAAATGATCATCATATTGTAAGAATTCCAGCAATGTAAATTATATTCTGGAGGGTAATTTGTATGAGTTTTATGAGCCAATAAAAAAAATTATACTTCACCGCCAGATATGAATAGATGCACCGTGAAAGTGAAAGTCCGGTTCTGGCAAGGTACCGCGTAAATGAGAAATCGCGGAAAGTGAAACCGTAAAGCAGGGTAATACTGTAATGAATGTGTCATTACAGGAAAATGCTTGTTGTCATTACCAGTACAAATACAGCTGCTCCTCGACTTACGACAGGGTTAGGGACCCAATTCCAGGTCGTAAGTCGAAAATGCAAAAATAATACACTGTACAGAGTACATAGAAAACCTAAAATGGGAGTATCTTTTTCTTCTCAGCACCACAAAACTCTCACTTTTAAGCTTGCCAGCCATTTTAAAGTGAATTACAAACGAAAATTCTGTCAGTACACAGCGCAATCACTAACGTTGGACCTCGAAAATACGTAATTTGACAAAATTTTGGCATGATTGAGGCAGTCGTAGTTCGAAAGTCGAGAAGTAGCTGTATTCATGTACGTCTGCATCCCCAGTTAAGAATCATCCCAAGCAATGTCGTATATTTCTCAATAACATTATTTCTCCACATTTTAGACATTGATACTAATTAAGATATACACTGTATACAAGAAATGTATACTGTACAGTACTTAGGCAATCTCTGATCATAAATCTGAAATAATAAGCAAATTAAAGCATATATTTCATCTCTTCCTCATACAGTGGCTGCGGATCACCTGGCTCATAAAATACTGGTTCACTAGGAACAAATTTCTGCTGCTGACTGTACATTCATATTTACATGAAAGACAAATCTGTTGTCTTTCAGAAAATTTGTCTCCTAAAAATCTAGAAACAAATATTCAAGATTTTTTCATCAAGTTTAAACTGAAGTTATGAGAAACTACATAATATCATGAATGCTAAACTACCAATACAAACATGGTGGTCAAGCTTACGTTTCCATCTTTCACATTCTCTTGGTTACTGGATGATAATATGTTAGAGGACAGCCCTTTCCCTCTCTTGTTTTCTTGTGGTTCATGATTCTTTCTTCGAGATGACCCTCGATTGCCTTCAGTGATGGTCTCCCCAGTATCCCTCTTGCTTGATGAGACTTTGCTGGGAGTGGAGGTAAAGAGAGTTCGGGGAATCGCAATGGATTGAGCGACAGTATGAGCAACGGACTGAGCAAGTGTTTGAGCAGCAGTGACAGATTCCAGACCTTCTAGGCAGGATCGCAACTTCGATTCTGAGAGTGAGAGGTCCCAAGTAGGGTTGGATGTCTGGTCTCCATCGAGGTTATGTTCAGGGAGGTCTGCACACCCTGAATCCATTAACTGTGCAAACCCATCATTACTCTTATTATTACTAGATTTGTTTATAGCATGACCATAGCTGTTTGCTGGAGACAACAAGGATGCAAAATTGGTATCTATGCCCTTTGACTCCCCATTATTGGTAGAGAGGCGGGGTGCCTTCTTTGGGCGAGGATTATGGCTGTGAGAAACTGGAGAACCTGGTGAAATAGGGGATGAGTCTCTTCTCTCCTGTGCTGGCATGTTGATCACGTTGAGAGACATCTCCAAGCCCTTTAATGCGCAGGCTCTCAGAATCTTGATGAGACCAGTCAATTCGCTATTGGCAACACTCACCTGATAAAAGAAAGTCATAAGATGGGACACAAGAAATCACAGTAACCTTTCCTAAAACTGCAGGTTTCAATTATTTATTTTCTACATTGTTTGACTGAAAGAGTGTCATTGCCTTTTGGTCAATCTTAATACAAAGTTCCTTCACTTAGTGAGCAGCACAGAGAGAGAGAGAGAGAGAGAGAGAGAGAGAGAGAGAGAGAGAGAGAGAGAGAGAGAGAGAGAGAGAGAGAGAGAGAGAGAGAGAGAGAGAGAGAGAGAGAGAGAGAGAGAGAGAGAGAGAGAGAGAGAGAGAGAGAGAGAGAGAGAGAGAGAGAGAGAGAGAGAGAGAGAGAGAGAGAGAGAGAGAGAGAGAGAGAGAGAGAGAGAGAGAGAGAGAGAGAGAGAGAGAGAGAGAGAGAGAGAGAGAGAGAGAGAGAGAGAGAGAGAGAGAGAGAGAGAGAGAGAGAGAGAGAGAGAGAGAGAGAGAGAGAGAGAGAGAGAGAGAGAGAGAGAGAGAGAGAGAGAGAGAGAGAGAGAGAGAGAGAGAGAGAGAGAGAGAGAGAGAGAGAGAGAGAGAGAGAGAGAGAGAGAGAGAGAGAGAGAGAGAGAGAGAGAGAGAGAGAGAGAGAGAGAGAGAGAGAGAGAGAGAGAGAGAGAGAGAGAGAGAGAGAGAGAGAGAGAGAGAGAGAGAGAGAGAGAGAGAGAGAGAGAGAGAGAGAGAGAGAGAGAGAGAGAGAGAGAGAGAGAGAGAGAGAGAGAGAGAGAGAGAGAGAGAGAGAGAGAGAGAGAGAGAGAGAGAGAGAGAGAGAGAGAGAGAGAGAGAGAGAGAGAGAGAGAGAGAGAGAGAGAGAGAGAGAGAGAGAGAGAGAGAGAGAGAGAGAGAGAGAGAGAGAGAGAGAGAGAGAGAGAGAGAGAGAGAGAGAGAGAGAGAGAGAGAGAGAGAGAGAGAGAGAGAGAGAGAGAGAGAGAGAGAGAGAGAGAGAGAGAGAGAGAGAGAGAGAGAGAGAGAGAGAGAGAGAGAGAGAGAGAGAGAGAGAGAGAGAGAGAGAGAGAGAGAGAGAGAGAGAGAGAGAGAGAGAGAGAGAGAGAGAGAGAGAGAGAGAGAGAGAGAGAGAGAGAGAGAGAGAGAGAGAGAGAGAGAGAGAGAGAAAGAGAGAGAGAGAGAGAGAGAGAGAGAGAGAGAGAGAGAGAGAGAGAGAGAGAGAGAGAGAGAGAGAGAGAGAGAGAGAGAGAGAGAGAGAGAGAGAGAGAGAGAGAGAGAGAGAGAGAGTAGAGAGAGAGAGAGAGAGAGGAGAGAGAGAGAGAGAGAGAGAGAGAGAGAGAGAGAGAGTAGGAGAGAGAGAGAGAGAGAGAGAGAGAGAGAGAGAGAGAGAGAGAGAGAGAGAGAGAGAGAGAGAGAAGAGAGAGAGAGAGTAGAGAGAGAGAGAGAGAGAGAGAGAGAGAGAGAGAGAGAGAGAGAGAGAGAGAGAGAGAGGAGAGAGAGAGAGAGAGAGAGAGAGAGAGAGAGAGAGAGAGAGAGAGAGAGAGAGAGAGAGAGAGAGAGAGAGAGAGAGAGAGAGAGAGGAGAGAGAGAGAGAGAGAGAGAGAGAGAGAGAGAGAGAGAGAGAGAGAGAGAGAGAGAGAGAGAGAGAGAGAGAGTAGAGCGAGAGAGACTGAGCAATTGTACACTAACACATGGGAAAAAGTTGCTTACCTCTCCTCGATATATAAACTCATAATGCCTCCAGCTCAGCTTGCTTGACGTCCCTGAGGTATATGAGTGGGTGTTGGGTGGGTAATCGAGTAAATAACTGGTGGAAATAAGGGGAACAAGCAGCCAGAACAAGCCGATGGGCGGGGTAGCTGCCACCATCACAAAGCAGTGTAACATCCACAAGCTGGTCCTGCAAGTTACATAATTTATTATATTACAATTTTAAATTTAGTAAACTCTTGTTGTTTGTAGGAGTTAGGTTCCAAGGAATGGCACGAATAATCAAAACCTCCAATAGCAACTTATACTACCTTAGTGCACTACTGTCTACCTACACCAAACAACCAACCAGCCACAGCAGCACTCATCCCCTCTTTTAACTTATCTAATAATTCAACTTTCTTTGTCAGGGTCATCACTGACTTCTGCCTTTAACATTTCACTCCACCAGCATCATTAGCACAAAATGCTGCATCACAAGCGATGGTTGAGCACGAACAGAGGAAGAGGAGACGCTGCGAGCGTGTGGGGTGACTCGTCGTGCTGAGAGAAAAGACACACAAGCTAGCCACTCTCTGATTACTGCGAATCTTCAAAACAGTGAATCACAAACCCATGAATGGCAAGGGTCTACTGTATTGTTTCCAAATTGGGTCTGATATGATGTCTACTATGATTCCCTTGTTTAATGTCTTTATCAATGCAATGAGTTAAGGGCTCTTATACAGTGGCCCCTCCATTAACGAACTCAATCCGTTCCAGAAGGTCGTTCGTTAACCGAAACGTTCGTTAACCGAAACCATTGTTTCAATGGGTTTTTGGGTAATTGGTTCCAGCTCACCGAAAATTTTCTAACTTCAACAAAAATGGCGGAAAAATTTACTTACTTTGAGGTGTGTATGTAGAAGGCTCCTGGATGATGGTGATGATGTGCATTTGAAGTGGGAGGTGCAGGAGGAGAAGGGAGAAGAGAAGGAAGTGGAGGTGGAGGAGAAGCATTTTACTGCTTCTTGGAAGGTGAGTCACCTTCCATGAAAATGTCAGGAACCTCTGGACTGACAGATTCTCCACCATGAACATCCTCTCTCCTTCTTGAAGTCTTGAACATCCTCTCTCCTTCTTGAAGTGGAAGGCTGAGGGATAGCATCTTGTTCCCTCTGCCTTTTACTGAAAAAAGTGTCAATTGTGGTCTGTGGGGCATCTGTCCTCCTCACCATTAACTTATGTTTAAAGAAGGAGACCACTGAGTCCTCAACATGACACAAAGTTAGTTCAGTTTTTTCCACTTCTGGGTGCTTTGAAGCCAGTTCCCTGAACTTCTCCCAGTAGTAAATCACATCTTTCAACTGTTTAGCTGACATATGGTCATCACTTTCAATTTCCTCCTCACCACTGTCAGCCTCTACCCGTAACATCTCATCCAGTTCCTTCAAGTCATCAGGAGTAAGTTCCTCCTCATGAGACATCACAAGCTCTTCCACATCCTTCTCCTCCACTTCAAGGCCCAATGACTGACCAATGGACATAATCTCCTGGTCCAACTCTGTGTCATCCTCAAATCCCTCAAAATCATGGACTACTGATGGCCACAGTGCTTTCCATGAAGAATTGAGGGTTCTATTGGAGACTTCTTGCCATGATGACACAATCAATTTTACAGCCTCCAGGACGTTGAATTGTGTCTTCCAGAACTGTTTCAGTGTTAGTTCAGGATCAGCGGAAGTTGCCTGGTGACACCTCCTAAACATTTTCTTCATGTACAACTTCTTGAAGTTGCTGATTACATTCTGGTCCATTGGCTGTATGAGTGATGTAGTGTTTGGAGGCAAAAACAACACTTTCACGAAGTCAAATTGATACTCCAAATTTCTGGCAAGGTCAGGGTCATGATCAGGAGCATTATCCATGAGGAGAAGAGCCTTTAAAGGAAGTTTATTGGTGGTTAGGTAGCTCTTGACAGAAGGGCAAAACACATCAACAGCCCATTCATTAAAGAACTGTCTTGTCACCCATGCCTTACGGTTGGACTTCCAATAAACTCCAAGCATTGTTCTTACCACTTTCTGTTGCTTGAACACCCTGGGGTTTTCAGAGTGGTAGACAAGCATAGGCTTCTGTCGGAAATCCCCTGAAGCATTGGCACCAAGCAGTAGAGTGAGACGGTCTTTTATGGGTTTATGCCCAGGTAAAGAGGCTTCATCTTTGGTGATGAATGTTCTTTTGGGCATCTTTTTCCAGAACAGCCCAGTTTCGTCCACATTGAACACTTGCTGTGGAAGATAATTTTCTTCTTCCATCAGTTTTTTAAATTCAACTAAAAACTTTGCTGCCCCTTCTTTATCAGCACTGGCAGCTTCACCATGCCTAACAACACTTAAAATGTCACTTCTTTTCTTAAATTTTTCGAACCAGCCTTTGCTAGCCCGAAAATCTTCACAAATGAAATCACCAGAAATTGAATCACCTTTCATCTGTTTTTCCCTAATCCAGATGATAAGTAACCTCTCAGTTTCTACGATTAGGGATCTACTTTTAAACACTCTTGTAGATTTGTCTCTAACGTTCACTTCCTTAAATTTGTCTTTTTGTGCAAGAATTGTCGACACAGTTGATGCCGACATGCCATATTCTTTGCATAGCGCATTTGATTTAATACCTTGTTCGTGTTTTTTTATTATTTCCTGCTTTATTTGGATTGAAATCGCTTTTCTTGATCTCTTAGGCCCCATGCTGGATTCAAACAATGGCAACACGTATTTTTCAAAGTTAAACTAGCTGTAAATAAAGAATATTTTCTTTAAAATAACACTGCACTGCACTATATATTGTCAATATGTAAAATAATTTTCAAAATGACCAATAATTTGCTTGGAAACACAGAAAAAAAGCGTTTAGTTGAAGAGAGTCTCAAGCAAGATGTTACCTCCAGTGAAAACAGAGAGAGACTAACGCCTGTTTGCTGTGTTAAGAGGCTGGATGCCGCGCATTAAACTAGTCACTTTACCTTCAATTATGTTCAATAATTGTTAAAATGACTAAAAAAATTGAATATTAAACTTTTAAAATTATTGAATAGTATAAACTTCTTGATATTTACTAAAATAGTAAGGAATTTAAGCCCTAGAACCGATTAATGTATTGGCGGACTGATACTAAAGCTGGTTGCCCGGTCAGTGCAAGCGAAAACATGTTGAGGTCGGTTCGTAAGAAGTTCGTTAAGCGAAATTTTTTTCGTTAACCGAATTGAAGATCCTTATGGAAGGGAGTTCGTTAATCGAAATTACGTTAACCGAGGTGTTCGTTAAACGAGGGGTCACTGTATATTCTAACACCCAAGTTTCCAATTCAGACAAAAATGTTTTTTCCCTTACTCCAACAATACTGTCCTTGAGGAAAATAAGTCCCAGCAATTTTCTTGTAAAATAAACAATTACAGTGACCCCTCGGTTAACGAACTCAATCCGTTCTAGAAGGTTGCTCGTTAACCGAACAACTCGTTAACCGAAACCATTGTTTCAATGGGTTTTTGGGTAATTGGTTCCAGCTCACCGAAAATTTCCTAAATTCAACAAAAAAGGTAGAAAAGTACACTTACTTTGAGGTGTGTATGTAGAAGGCTCCTGGAGATGATGATGGGAATTAGAATGGGGGTGGAGAAGGGAAAAGAGAAGGCATTGGGGTGGAAGAGAAGTCACCCCATGGTGCCATTTCACCCATAAAATTTTAGTTCTCTTGGTGCAATTCAAGATTATTTTCTTTAAATCAGCACTGCACTGCATTATATATTGTCAATATGTAAAGAAAATTTCAAAATGACCAATAATTTGCTTGCAAAAACAGAAAAAAAGCATTTAGTTGAAGAGAGTCTCAAGCAAGATGTTACCTCCACTGAAAAGATACAAAGACTGACGCCTGTATGGTGTGTTGAGAGGCTAGATGGCACGCATGAAACTAGTTTCCTTACCTTCAATAATTGTTAAAATGAGTAAAAAATTTAATATTAAACTTTTAAAATTATTGAATAATATAAACTTCTTGATATTTGCTAAAATGTTAAGGAATTTAAGCCCTAGAACCAATTACTGCACTGTATTGGCGGACTAATACTACAGCTGGTGGACCGCCAAATGCAAGTGAAATCATGTTCAGGTTGGCTTGTAAGAAACTCGTTAATCGAGGGATTGCTCGTTAACCGAAGTTAAGAATCTTATGGAAGGTAACTCGTTAACCGAAATCTCGTTAACCGAGGCGCTCGTTAACCGAGGGACCACTGTATTCTCTTTATGTGTTTGCCTTTAGAACAAACACAAAACACATAAAAATAAATATTAATGGTACTCTCACAAATAAATATATATATATATATATATATATATATATATATATATATATATATATATATATATATATATATATATATATATATATATATATATATATATATATATATATATATATATATATATATCTGTAATTTTAAAAGATTAATATTCAATTTTTTAGTCGTTTTAACAATTATTGAACAAAATTGAAGGTAAAGTGACTGGTTTAATGCGCGGCATCCAGCCTCTTAACACAGCAAACAGGCGTCAGTCTCTCTCTGTTTTCACTGGAGGTAACATCTTGCTTGAGACACTCTTCAACTAAACGCTTTTTTTCTGTGTTTCCAAGCAAATTATTGGTCATTTTGAAAATTATTTTACATATTGACAATATATAGTGCAGTGCAGTGTTATTTTAAAGAAAATATTCTTTATTTACAGCTAGTTTAACTTTGAAAAATACGTGTTGCCATTGTTTGAATCCAGCATGGGGCCTAAGAGATCAAGAAAAGCGATTTCAATCCAAATAAAGCAGGAAATAATAAAAAAACACGAACAAGGTATTAAATCAAATGCGCTATGCAAAGAATATGGCATGTCGGCATCAACTGTGTCGACAATTCTTGCACAAAAAGACAAATTTAAGGAAGTGAACGTGAGAGACAAATCTACAAGAGTGTTTAAAAGTAGATCCCTAATCGTAGAAACTGAGAGGTTACTTATCATCTGGATTAGGGAAAAACAGATGAAAGGTGATTCAGTTTCTGGTGATTTCATTTGTGAAAGAGCCAGGGAGATTTATGAACATTTAAAGGCAGATCAACCTGGTTCTTCAGGAACAGAATTTGAAGATTTTCGGGCTAGCAAAGGCTGGTTTGAAAAATTTAAGAAAAGAAGTGACATTTTAAGTGTTGTTAGGCATGGTGAAGCTGCTAGTGCTGATAAAGAAGGGGCAGCAAAGTTTTTAGTTGAATTTAAAAAACTGATGGAAGAAGAAAATTATCTTCCACAGCAAGTGTTCAATGTGGACGAAACTGGGCTGTTCTGGAAAAAGATGCCCAAAAGAACATTCATCACCAAAGATGAAGCCTCTTTACCTGGGCATAAACCCATGAAAGACCGTCTCACTCTACTGCTTGGTGCCAATGCTTCAGGGGATTTCCGACTGAAGCCTATGCTTGTCTACCACTCTGAAAACCCCAGGGTGTTCAAGCAACAGAAAGTGGTAAGAACAAAGCTTGGAGTTTATTGGAAGTCCAACCGTAAGGCATGGGTGACAAGACAGTTCTTTAATGAATGGGCTGTTGATGTGTTTTGCCCCTCTGTCAAGAGCTACCTAACCACCAATAAACTTCCTTTAAAGGCTCTTCTCCTCATGGATAATGCTCCTGGTCATGACCCTGACCTTGCCAGAAATTTGGAGTATCAATTTGACTTTGTGAAAGTGTTGTTTTTGCCTCCAAACACTACATCACTCATACAGCCAATGGACCAGAATGTAATCAGCAACTTCAAGAAGTTGTACATGAAGAAAATGTTTAGGAGGTGTCATCAGGCAACTTCCACTGATCCTGAACTAACACTGAAACAGTTCTGGAAGACACAATTCAACGTCCTGGAGGCTGTAAAATTGATTGTGTCATCATGGCAAGAAGTCTCCAATAGAACCCTCAATTCTTCATGGAAAGCACTGTGGCCATCAGTAGTCCGTGATTTTGAGGGATTTGAGGGTGACACAGAGTTGGACCAGGAGATTGTGTCCATTGGTCAGTCATTGGGCCTTGAAGTGGAGGAGAAGGATGTGGAAGAGCTTGTGATGTCTCATGAGGAGGAACTTACTCCTAATGACTTGAAGGAACTGGATGAGATGTTACGGGTAGAGGCTGACAGTGGTGAGGAGGAAATTGAAAGTGATGACCATATGTCAGCTAAACAGTTGAAAGATGTGATTTACTACTGGGAGAAGTTCAGGGAACTGGCTTCAAAGCACCCAGAAGTGGAAAAAACTGAACTAACTTTGTGTCATGTTGAGGACTCAGTGGTCTCCTTCTTTAAACATAAGTTAATGGTGAGGAGGACGGATGCCCCACAGACCACAATTGACACTTTCTTCAGTAAAAGGCAGAGGGAACAAGATGCTAGCCCTCAGCCTTCCACTTCAAGAAGGAGAGAGGATGTTCATGGTGGAGAATCTGTCAGTCCAGAGGTTCCTGACATTTTCATGGAAGGTGACTCACCTTCCAAGAAGCAGTAAAATGCTTCTCCTCCACCTCCACTTCCTTCTCTTCTCCCTTCTCCTCCTGCACCTCCCACTTCAAATGCACACCATCATCATCCAGGAGCCTTCTACATACACACCTCAAAGTAAGTAAATTTTTCTGCCATTTTTGGTGAAGTTAGGAAATTTTTGGTGAGCTGGAACCAATTACCCAAAAACCCATTGAAACAATGGTTTCGGTTAACGAACTTTTCGGTTAACGAACGACCTTCTGGAACGGATTGAGTTCGTTAATGGAGGGGCCAATGTATGTATGTATGTATGTATGTATGTATGTATGTATGTATGTATGTATGTATATATATATATATATATATATATATATATATATATATATATATATATATATATATATATATATATATATATATATATATATATATATATATATATATATATATATATATATATATATATATATATATATATATATATATATATATATATATATATATATATATATATATATATATATTTGTATATATATATATATATATATATATATATATATATATATATATATATATATATATATATATATATATATATATATATATATATATATATATATATATATATATATATATATACAGTGAACCTCACTTTATGCGGTCAATTGAACCTCTGGAGGCGCTAGAAGCAAGAAAATGCTTGAAGTGAACAAATATAACATATGGGATTAAATGAAATAGAGAGACCTATGAACCCCAACCCACTTTTTTCTGGACATACCTATGTTCTAGTAAAAATAACATCTTAATTTTATGATGGTACATGCACACAATTAATACTTAAGAGAAATAGAGAACATAGTCGCTTTCAGTTAATGTCCATTCAAATAATGGACCTTAACTCCTCCCCCCTCTCACACTACACTGCTGGCTCTTCCCTCTCTGAGAAATTTTTGGGGGAAAACCACTAGATTTTAAGGTATAGTAATAAATAATACCTCAACTAAAGTTAGGATAATATAATTGACATTGCTGGATTCCTTGTAAGACCAGGAATATTTTGAATATAAATGTCATATATTTTGCACAAAAGATAACATATTTACTCAGAGTAAACAAAATACTTAAAGTAGATCTAAAATTTGTATGTCTAATGCAAAACCTATGATGTTTATATTCAAAATCATCATCAAATTGTAAGAATTCCAGCAATGTAAATTATATTCTGGCCGGGTAATTTGTATGAATTTTATGAGCTAAAACAAATATCTTCAATAAATAAAAAAAATATACTTACCGAAATACTATCTGTCAATCAAAATACCACACCTCCCTCCCACTTCCCACCTGCTCCCTGGGTCCCTCCCTCCCTCCCTACCCCTCACCCCCACCTTCCCTCCCTACCAGAGAAATGATTGGGTTATGACAGTATATTTACATTTTTAGTAATAAATAATACCTCAGACTAAAGTTAGGATAATATAAATCACCAATCTTTTATCTTGGAACACAGAAGGTGGTGGAAGACGGGGAGGGTGGCTACAGAATGTCTGGCATTTGTTTGTTTTTTATTTGAGATAAGATTTGACAGTTGGTGCTGAAGGCCTGCCTGCGTGTTTATTTATCATTACTTAAGAGTGACTAAAGCTCTTCTCATAATTTGCCACCCAAAGCGACCTAGGTGAATATAACACATTGGAGGATTCTTGTAAGATAGTAATTTATTTGAATACCTGTATAAACAAGCTATATTTGCAATAGACATAACAATTTTAGTACAGTATTACTTCCTAGCGGGTTTCATATAGCGTTTATCATATCTGGTGCCTCGCCAGAATGAACTTTCATAACACGGATTTTTTCCACATATCTGCGGTGAGTGTCCGGCAAGACGCTATTTTAGATTTGCCACCGCCACCCTGCTGACTGCCTGTTTTAGCTCATAAATTCATACAAATTACCCGGCAGAATATATTTTACATTGCTGGAATTCTTATAATTTGGTGATCATTTTGAATATAAACATCATATATTTTGCATTAAACATACAATTTTTAGATAAAAATTTTTCTCTAGGTAACTATGTTATCTTTTGTGCAAAATATATGACATTTATATTCAAAATATTCTTACAAGGAATCCAGCAATGTCAATTATATTATCCTAACTTTAGTTTGAGGTATTATTTATTAAAATTTAGTGGTTATCCCACACATCTCCTTAGGACGGTTGGTGGGGGGTGGGGGGAGGAGGACCGACCGACCATCTGTTACCCGTGAAGAATTATTTTTTTTATTAACTGAAGATATTTGTTTTAGCTCATAAAATTCATACAAATTACCGGTCAGAATATAATTTACATTGCTGGAATTCTTATAATTTGGTGATCATTTTGAATATAAACATCATATATTTGCATTAAACATACAATTTTAGATAAAAAATTTTCTCCTAGGTAACTATATGTTATCTTTT